>NW_021703772.1:99662490-99761943 GCF_005190385.1 Monodon monoceros | reverse complement strand
TAGGAATAAACCTACCTAAGGAGACAAAAGACTTGTATGCAGAAAACTATAAGACACTGATGAAAGAAATTAAAGATGATACAAACAGATGGAGAGATATACCATGTTCTTGGATTGGAAGAATGAACATTGTGAAAATGACTATACTACCCAAAGCAATCTACACATTCAGTGTGATCCTTATCAAACTACCAATGGCATTTTTCACAGAACTAGAACAAAAAATTCACAATTTGTATGGAAACACAAACAACCCCAAATAGCCAAGGCAATCTTGAGAAAGAAAAATGGGGCTGGAAGCATCAAACTCCCTGATTTCAGACTACTACAAAGCTACAGTAATCTAAACAGTATGGTATTGGCACAGAAACAGAAATATAGATCAATGGAACAGGATAGAAACCCCAGAGGTAAACCCACACACCTACGATCACCTTATCCTTGATAAAGGAGACAAGAATATACAATGGAGAAAAGACAGCCTCTTTAATAAGTGGTGCTGGGAAAACGGGACGGCTACATGTAAAAGAATGAAATTAGAACACTCCTTAGAACCGTATACAAAAATAAACCCAAAATGTATTAAAGACCTAAATGTAAGGCCAGACACTATAAAACTCTTAGAAGAAAACATAGGCAGAACACTCTATGACATAAAATCACAGCAAGATCTATTTTGACCCACCTCCTAGAGAAATGGAAAAAAAAAAAAAAAAAAGGACCTAATGAAGCTTAAAAGCTCTTGCACAGCAAAAGAAACCATAAACAAGATGAAAAGACAACCCTCAGAATCGAGAAAATATTTGCAGATGAAGCAACTGACAAAGAATAAATTTCCAAATATACGAACATCTCATGCAGCTCAATATGAGAAAAACAAACAACCCAATCCAAAAATGCACAGAAGACCTAAATAGACATTTCTCCAAAGAAGATATACAGATTGCCGACAAACACATGAAAGGGTGCTCAACATCACTAGAGAAATGAAAATCAAAACTACGATGAGGTATCGCCTCACACTGGTAAGAATGACCATCATCAAAATATCTACAAACAGGGCTTCCCTGGTGGCGCAGTGGATGAGAGTCCGCCTGCCAATGCAGGGGACATGAGTTCGTGTCCCAGTCCGGGAAGATCCCACATGCTGTGGAGCAGCTGGCCCTTGAGCCATGGCCGCTGAGCCTGTGCGTCCGGAGCCTGTGCTCTGCAACGGGAGAGGCCACAACAGTGAGAGGCCTGAGTACAGCAACAACAACAACTATATATATATATATATATATATACACAAACAATAAATGCTGGAGAGGGTGTGGAGAAAGGGGAACCCCCTTGCACTGGGCATATACCCTGAGAAAACCATAATTCAAAAAGAGACATGTACCACAATGTTCATTGCAGCAATATTTACAATAACCAGGACATGGAATCAACCTGTGTCCATCGACAGATGAATGGATAAAGAAGATGCGGCACATATATACAATGGAATATTAGTTAGCCATAAAAAGAAGCAAAATTTAGTTATTTGTAGTGAGGTGGATGGGCCTAGAGTCTGTCATTCAGAGTGAAGTAAATTCAGAAAGAGAAAAAGAAATACCATATGCTAACACATATATATGGAATCTAAAAAAAAAACAAACTGGTTCTGATGAACATAGGGACAGGACACGAATAAAGATGCAGACGTAGAGAGTGGACTTGAGGACATGGGGAGAGGGAAGGGTAAGTTGGGACGAAGTGAGAGAGTGGCATGGACATATATACACTACCAAACATAAAATAGATAGTGGGGAGAAGCCACATAGCACAGGGAGATCAGCTCAGTGCTTTGTGACCACCTAGAGAGGTGGGATAGGGAGGGTGGAAGGGAGACGCAAGAGGGAGGAGATATGGGGATATATGTATATGTATAGCTAATTCACTTTGTTATAAAGCAGAAACTAACACGTCATTGTAAAGCAATTATACTCCAATAAAGATTTTTAAAAATAATAAAGTATTTATTAAAGAAAGAAAAGAAAAATACTTCTATAATTACTTCTGTGAATGAGAATGTAAAAAATAAGAGCTTTTTCTTTTGTGTATGTTCATGTGTACATATGCATGCCCATATGCATACCTGCAAACTGTCCTTTTCATCTGAAAATTTTACATCTTTCTGCTTTGTTTAAGCTTAACACAGCTGTAAATGTCCTAGCATGATAGTGTTTGCAGAGCCATGCTCCTGAGGATTTTTCATTTCATACATCATTTACAACTTGCCTAAGTTATCCCATATATTCTGGACCTATATTCTTTAATCACAGAAAGTTAAAGAGTATTTTTACCTATAAAGATACCCAGACCAATCATGCATTTCCAATCATGCATTTCCTCTTTCTTTCTAGCATTCCACTTGACCCCATTGGATTGTTAGCTAACTGGAAAAGAAAAAGCCTGAGGCTTCCCTAAGATACAAACCACATGTAAGGTTTCAGTACTGCCAACTATTTCATCTCTCTCCCACATCCTGACTTGCCGTCTCAAAACTAAAAGTTTAAGAGAGAAATACTCTCAGGCCATTTCCCAGTCAGACAGTCCCAGAGTTCAAGATAAGTTCTTTTCCAAGTCAACCACCTAGAACTACCATGACTGAAAGGGCCACATGTCCTTGTATGACTGAAGCAATCTTTGTCCAAAAGCAAATTTGAGAAATGGTGTGGAGTTGATGCATATTAGCAATGAGAAGCTCAGAGCTTCTAGACTCCCTAATGCAGACCCTGTATTCACCCTATTGTGGATTTATGTGTACAATTAAAACTTTGGCTCATAATGTGATATTGGTGATTTGGTTAAGAAAATGCACCATAATTCTAGCGGCTGTTCAAAGGTTAGAGAGGATGGTAGAGTATATTGAAAATGGCACAATTCATGGACTTTTGTACTGCTTTTCTCCACCTTCTTATACTCAGACCCTTGACAATCACAAGCATATGCTTTTGACCTAAGATTTGAATATACCCTAGAGGAATCTGCCTCACCTTCAATATTGAGAATCATTGTTTCTTCTGGGAATCCCCAACAACTGACAAGATTTTGCTAAGCTTTACTTTACTATAATTTATATTATGAAATGTGTATTTCTGCCTGTTTTGTATTTTCTATATATAAATGATAATAGTTGATATTTATATAATACTCACTGTTAGCAGGCATTGTAATATGTTAACTTATTTAATCCTCAGAAAAACTCTATGAAGTAGGTATTCACTGGAACCTCATTTGTCAAAAAGGAGACTGAGATTTAAATTTAAATCTCAGTTTAAATTTAAATTTAAATAGTATATTTAGTATATTTAAATAGTATATTTAAATAGCCCAAATATATTAACTCAGAAGTAGCCAAGATGGGATTTGAACCCTGGAAGTTTGACTCTAGAATTTGTGCTTCTTAGTATGACACTATGTTGCTTATGGTAAAATTATACATACTACCTCTAAGTTGATTCTGTAATTTCATTTCTAGAATATCTACTACCCCTCATAGATACACACACACACACACACACACACACACACACTATGAGAGGTAATAAATAAGTTCAACAAGGTGACTTGATACAAAATCAATATATAAAATAAAAATATTTCTGTACACTTGCAATGAATAGAATGAGTGACACAAAAATGAAATTAAGAAAATAATTTCATTTATAGTAACATAAAAAAGAATAAACAACTTAGGAACAGATTTAACAAAAGGAATGTATGGCTTATATCCTGAAAACTATAAAATATTATTGAAAGAAATTAAAGAACTAAATAAATGGAAAGACATGGATTAGAAGACATAATATTGTAGAATTGTAGCATTCTATAAATTGAAGTCTAGACTTAAAGTAATCCCCCTTGCCATTATTACTAAATCTCAACTAGTTTTTTTTTTCCTTAGAAACTTAACAGCTAATCCTAAAATTCACATGGAAATGCAAGGTATCCAGAACAGCCAAAACAATCTTGAAAATTAAGAATACATTTGGAGTAGCACAGGGAACTCTGCTCAATACCATGTAACAACCTAAATGGGAAAAGAATTTGAAAAATAATAGATACATGTATATGTATAACTGAATCACTTTACTGTACACCTGAAACCACCACAACATTGTTAATCAACTATACTACAGTATAAAATAAAAATTTAAAAAACACCAAAGCAAGTCATCTCACACACACACAAAAAAGTTAGAGTACTCATACTCCCGAATTAGAAAAAATACAAGGCTGCCAAGACTGTATGGTGATGGCATGGTGAGAGATAAATAAATCAATAAAATAGAATTCAGAGTTCAGAAATAAACCCATGCATTATGGCCAATTGAGTTTTTAACAAAAGTGCCAAGAAAACTTAATGGGGAAAAGATAGTCTTTTCAACAAATGGTTCTAGGACAATTGGATATTCCAATTCAAGAACATGACATTGGACTCCCTACTTCACACCACATACAAAAGTTAACTCAAAAAGGATCAAATAATTAAATGTAACAACTAAGATTATAAAATTCTTAGGAAAAAAAATCAATGTAAATTTATTAGACCTTGAATTAGCCAGGGTTTCTTTGCTGTGATACCTAAAACACAAGCAAGGGAAGAAAAATAGATAAATGAGACTTAAATAACATTAAAAACTTTTTTGTTTAAAAGGGTACAGTCAAGAAAATGAAAATATAGCCCACCGAATAGAAGAAAATGTTTACAAATAATAATCTTATAAGGGCCTAGTGTCCAGGATATATAAAGAGCTCCTACAACTTAAAAATAAACAGACAATAATTCAGTTGAAAAATCAGCAATGATTTGAACAGATATTTCTCCAAAGATGTTATACAAATGGCTAAGAAGTACATAAAAAGATGCTCAACATCACTAAACATCAAGGAAATGCAAATTAAAATAGTAGTGAGATACTACTCATTCATTCTCACTGGAATGGCTATAATCAAAAGTACAGGTAGTAACAACCGTTGGCTGGGGTATATATAAATTAGAACTCTCAGATGTTGCTGGTAGGAATGTAAAATGGCAGTCACTTTGGAAAACAGTTTGGCAGTTTCTCAAAATGTTAAACATAGAGTTATAATGTGACAGGAACAATTCTACCCCTAGTTATATAAGAGAACTGAAACATAACCACAAAAAAACACAGGAATTTTCATAGCATTATTCATAATAACCAAAAAGTAAAAAAAAATTCTAAATTTGTTTGGGTCTATCTTCTTTCATACATTTTCAAGGTTTATTTTTGTATTAGCATGAATTAGTACTTTGTTCCATGATGTGGTTTAGTAATCCGTTGTATGGGCATGCCACATTTTGTTTATGTATTCATCACTGATGGTATGAAAGAAACTAGGCCCAAATAAGTCACATATAATATGATTCCACTTATATGAAATGTCCAGAATAGGCAACTTTATAAAGCCTAAAAATAGATTAGTGTTTCCCAGGAACTGGGGTTAGAGGAAAAAGGAGACAAATTGTACTGTGATTGGGTATGAGGCTTCTTTCTGGGGTGATAAAATATTCTGGAATTACATAGTGGTGATGGTTGCCCAATCTTGTTAATATATTAAAAGATCATTAAATTTTACCTTTTAAAATAATGAATTCTATGAATTATATATCAATAAAAATAAAAAATAAAGCCTCAACACCACTTATTTACTTATCTATCAGTGCCTGTTGTATATTGGCTAATATTTAGTGAATATTTAATAAGATTTTGTCAAAAATACACTTTCTGTTGATATTTTTTTCTGTACTGTTTCCTCTGGTAGTATTCTTATATGCTATCTTTGTCCAAGAAGCTCATTGTAACTTACCCTGCCTTGTTGGTCCAACAAACATTTTTCTCTCCCACAGAATTTGGTCTTTTGTAAACTTGATGTGCATTCTAGAAAAAAAAAAGAAAAGAAAAATATCACTCATTTACCTCATAAAATCAAACCATCCTGATATATTTCTGGGAGAATTGGTTCAGATTCTGCTATCTAGGGAGTCTATCATTCTGTGATACTTCTGTCTCCAATTAAGAATTTCCACCATCCTCTACTCAAAAATATTATTAGAGAATGTCCATATTTTTATGATCTAGATTAACTGTCAAAATTGCTGTGGCCTGAACACAGATGGGATGATATTGAGATCCCCAAGCATCAACAATGCTATAGTTGGAAGGGAGAATTGGAATTGGAATCTTATTAGAAGATGCAGTCTTGCTGAGAAAGACTTGAAAGTATAATAGTATGCAGAATGGATGGAATGTGTGAGTTAAGAAAGAAAGAAGTCTCAGTAATAGATTTCTAGATACTTTTTTCACTAAGATTTTATTAGACCCGATTGTTATTTATCCTGGAAAGTCATTTAAATATTCTTGACCACTGTTCTTTATATGTTAATTGACAAAGTTGATTTAGAGGACTAAATTAATTAGTTAATTTATTAAATTATTACTTAATTACCAACACTGATTTCCACAAGGTTCTAATCAAAACTTTCATCAAGAAAAAAGTATGGTGGTTAAGCCATTGACCCACATGAAGTGATAAAAGAAATGTTAAGTTCCAAAATGTGAAGGGTCTTAGACGTTACCTACTAACAAGTTAATGTGCCATACACATATACTTGTATGAGTAGAAACCCCAGACCTCTGGATGACAGCATTTTAGCATCACTGGTTTCCTATCCTCCAATTTCCCATGGGACAGCACAGTGAGAGCCTGATGCTATTTGTATGTGCAGTAACGCTTAATATCAGAGGAGAGGAACCACATATTATGAGGCTCAGAACTTATATGGGGTGGCTGCAAACTTGTCCCTCTTCTCCTGGAAGAAGGGAGAGCAAGAAAGAATCCTCTGGAATCCTTTGCAAGGAGAGGGCAAAGTCCCTTGGTGTATCACATTTGAAATGGCTCTGGGGGAGATAGGTGTTTAAGTCCCTTAAGTCTATTAAGTCCCTTAAGTTAAGTCCCTCTAACTTCTAAAGGATGTTTACTATTTAAATCCTTTAACTCCAGGTTACAAGTATGCTTTATTTAGAAAGCCTCGGCTTTTCAAAAATGTGAAAGTATTCATGGAGAGTTGTTTTACTAACAGAAGACATTAGGATTTCCTGAAAATTAAAATAAATAGATCATAGAGATTTGGAGTTGTTTACTTTGAGGTAAAGAAAAAGAAAGGAGTTTGCCTTATTATAAACCAACCTACTCCACCAGAGCCGAAACAAAATTTGGTATTTTGTTGGGAAACACACAATAACAAAATAAATGATAATATTCATGTTATGCTCAGAAATTGGAATTTCATGCATATAGTTACTGGCATCATCTCAGACTCTATTTTGTGCTGATATGTTTTGAAATATTTTGCATGTATATCTGTTTGACAATTTTCACACCTAGTATTCTAGGAGTACACATGACTAGGACATATTGTGTCTTCTTGTCTTGATGAATTATCCAGTGAGATCTCATATTGATATTATATCTCATCTCAGTTCCTATTTGGTCATAGCAGCCTTTGTTCCCTTGTCTTGGGGGCTCCACATTGTATCACCCTTAGAAACATGCAACATGCATTTGGGACGTCAGGAGATCTATCCAGGCCCAACTGACACAAATCTTATGCAGCTGCCGTTATTGCTAAAGGCCACATTGATGATGTATTTGATCAAGCTGGAGTACCATGTCTTGCCTCGAACTTTAGCCCTGCCTTATAGATATTCTGATCCATCTATTTCACCCCTCCAGTGTTATCTTTGAACACTCTCATAGCTGCTAGTCGATTGATCTGAATCTTCTTTTAGGCTGCTGTTGAATAGTGACTGGCTTTTTTCAGAGGCTCAAAGCCAACAGTTTGGGAGCAGATGTTAACGATGTCATGTCAGCAGCACACTACTAATCTCTTTCTATTTGTCCACTTAGAAATCAAACACCCCTTCTTTCTGTTTTTGAGTTCTGTGTTGTTTTTGAGAAGGCAGTGTTCAGTCTTACTTTCATGAATTATTCCTACTGCTTTGATTCTTCTCTTCTTCCAAGCTGTCCTCAGCTCCATGTGGTGAGTGTCAAAAACATGTAAGTGGTAGAGATACTGGCTTTGTTTCTGAGCAGTGTTAGCAAACTTCATCATCAGACTCCCACCAACCCAAGGTCCTTGTTTATAAGAAGTACTGACTTTGCCTGGCATGGTTCAAATTAAACCAAGTAGGCAAGATTAGTTATCCCACACCAAATTTTATAACCAAATTGAGTTGGCTTTCTCAACAGAGATTGTTTGAATCCTTGATGCCTAAAATGCTCATAGACTTGTCAAAGGTATAGATTTCTTTTGGAGGTGTATATAATTTTTATTTATTCTTGTAATGAAAGGCCTGACTCTTGTGAATTTAACCATTTTACTGAGTTGGTTGTCAACAAAATGGAGTTGGTCAAAGATGACTTCAAATCTCTCTTCCTTGATGGCATTTGTGACTAGGCTGTGATGTACACCTGGAGAATTCCTCCCAAACATCCTCCTTTTTGGGTATGGAGCATATCTACTCAAAACTGGCACACACAAAACACACTTCAGTTTCTTGAAGTGCCTCCAATATAGCTTCTTTTGAAAGGAGATAATTTATTTCATTCACAATGAAGTTAAGTGTTTCTTCATCTAGAAATAAACAGTCTCTTCAAACTCAGACACTAACTCTGAAGTTTTTAAATTTGAAAATCTGGCATGGATCACTTTGGAAAATCTGATCTGAGGTCTCTCTTGGTCCATTTCTAGAGAGGAAATCTTGACTCCTTTGGCTTCTTTCTTGTAGGTTCTGTCCTGGGTCAGAGAGGCTGCCACCTGGATCCTTGAGAACTATGGTAGCCAGAAGTAAGCTTCTTGGCAAGTTGGCCCATTACCTGACTCCTCTCCTCTTGAGCCTTCCTCAGCCTGGTCTCCTGTGGTGTTTTCTGAGCTGTGGGGGAGGAAAGAGATGTAGATGGACTGGTCCATGACCTGGAGGCATCTTCTTCCAGTGAACTCAGAATATCTACCAGTGCCACAAGTCAGCTGGAAGGGGTGGTGAGGCTCTAAGGTGCTAGGTCTCTGAAGTACAGATTGTAGGTTATCAGAGAAAGAGAAGTGAGCCAGAACTGAGAAAAGTGGATATTATTTTTAAGGGAATATAGACTCAAGAGAGAAGGCTGTTCTTCTGAAGGCCTATCAGATCGTTTTCAATGTTTCCATTCAGAGCCATCCCCATGGCTGGGTGGGGAGTATGTTCAGTTCTTGAAAACAACAGGCTATATTGTTATAGGGGAAAGAAGGCATCTTGATTATTTCTCAAGAAATTTCATCCTTCCTCAAAACCTGGTCTAAATCCTATCTTGCCTAGCAAAATAAACATCTATCCATTAAACACAGTGAGTTTACAAGGAGAGTGAAATTTAAAAAAAAAATCACCTCTCTAAGGGTAAAGTCATGCCTGTTGGCAAAAAAAAAAAAGTCTGCTTTGTGAAAATTATGGTCAAGGCCAATTTTGTTTATATAAATCCTCCCTCCCCCACCTCGTTTCTGATTGTGCCAAATGAACTATGTGGTTGTATGATTCTGAGCAAATCTCTCAATCTTTTCTTATTTCTCCATGTGTGGAAATGCCGTAACTTAACTACAGGATTTTTAAGCTCTTTTCAGTTCTAAAATTTTACACTTATATGAAATAATTGAGCATTGATTTATTTTTCCAATAATCGAAATTTGAATAGAGGAAAACTGCTGAATTGAAATGTAATAACTGAGATAGCAATGAATTGAAGTAACAACCTGACTATACTCAGTATTAATTCCAGAAGTTCTCATATTAGGTATTGTGAGATTTTGGCCATTTTAATAAAAATAAAGAAGAAAGATGAAGGCTTTATATTTTGCAATATGTTGGTTTTATTTGAAATAATTTTCTATGGCTTTTCATATTTTTCCATACCAAAGGATAGGCCCCAAACAAACTTAAACATTTGAAAAGAGTATTTCACTGTCTCACAAAAAAAGAGACTCATTGCTTTTCATAGACTTCCTATGGAAGCAGAATTTCTTGATAAATCTACTCTTCATCCTGACTTAAGGAAAAAATATATTGTTAATTATTTTCAAGCACTTACTATGTGTGTCGCTGCAAAGGGAACTGTAGGGAACACTAAGGGTATTAAAAATTTTTTTTGTCTTGAAAGTGCTGAAGATTCATTTGGAGAAAGAAAACATACACTACTGAAAAATAGCAAACAGTACATCGCATGAGGAGTGATAATAAGCACCTTGGATGCAGTTTTCTCTGGTCCAAGGCTTTCAGCAATTCTCCAACAGGAATTATGGAGACAAAAATATTCTTCACAAGTTTAAAAAACCCCCAAGAAGAAATTTCTATCCTCCCTTCTCCTTCATCACCTCCAATGACAATGTCAAAAATGAATCGCCTCTCTCCAGAGCTTCAAACATCCTTGCCAGAGTGATGGAAGTAGCAGAAGACTTACCTTGGAGCAAATGCTGTGACTGAGCCCCAGATTACCTGCTGCGAGGCCAACCTCCCAGCCCTAGTGCCTGCTTTAATTACAGAGAGGGACGTGGTCTGAGACAAGCATCTGACAGACTCCAGGTGGCAAACTCCCATCTCTGGAGGATTCAAATTGAAATAAAGAAAGACAAAAAGTTAAACTTCCCAGTGAAAATGTCCTGATTGCTATCAGACCAAGAAAAAAAAAGAAAGAAAGAAAAAAGAAAAAACAAACAAACCGAAAACAAAGAAAAAAAAAAAGAGTTTGTGCAAGTGGAAAATTTATCTTCTTTCTTTTCCTTTACTTTTTTTTCTTTTCTTTCTCCCTCTCTTCCTTCCTCCCTCCTTCCCTCTCTCCTTTCCTTTCTTCCATCCATTAAAAAAATTTCTCAATAATCCATAGGTAGAGAGAAAAAAAAAAGGCAGCGTCTTTTAGGCATTTCCTCATTTCAGATAGACCAGCTTCCCATAGGTCCCAAGCACTTCCCTCAGCTTCCAACAAAGCCAGCCAAAAAACAAAGGTAAAGGAAATTGAATGCTTTTAAAGGTCAGGGAGGTACTAAAACATTGGCAGCTTTTTTAATGCATTCCTGAAAACCTGGAGCTTCTTCCCTCACAGAAGGCCAAAAAGCTCTTTGAATTCCATGGGAAAAGAAACTCTTCTTTCGAAAATAAACTTTGAAGTTGTTTGAAGATGAAAGAGGAAACTTGCCTCTGAGCTGGTGCAGAAGCAGTGGGGAGGGACTACGGTATTTTGAAATATGCTTCAGAGAAACTTATTAGAATTTAAAAGAGCTGTGCAAACAGGTCTCCTATGTCTCTGTCCCACTGAAAGTATGTGACAGGGTTTTAAGAGCATAACTGAGGCTGAGGTAGATGCTGACTACTACCAAAGTCTTGTTATTTGATTATACAAAATGATTTCACATTCAACTGAGAAGATGAAAAGCAATTATTTCGGAAATTTACCTGTGAACTCACTCAACTCACCTTTACAATCTGATTTAATCTTAGAGAAAAAATGAAGGGAGTGGACCAACGAGAGCTGCAGGCAGAAAGTGAAGACGTGTGTGGACTGGAACACGGAAGTAATCCAGTTCCGATCAACAAGGTATTTAGGATATTGTTAGCAAACCATTCGGGTCACTGGTTTTTCATTCTTTTTGCATCAACGAAACAGAAACAGCCTTCTCATGACTAGCTTTAGGAGGAATGAAATGAAATTTAAGTATATTTGTATAACGTGCCTTAAGTTTTTAGAATATTTTCAACATAGATTCCCTTCTCTGCAATTTGGATTTATGTCCTGCAGGACCATGAGGTCAGGTTGAGAAAAAAGGAAGATGTGTCTTAAGTCAAGTGGAAATAGAAGAGGATCTAAAGAAAGTAAGTCAGAGGGTAAGAGGTCAGATATGAGTGACCTAGTTTCTAAATCCTGAGATTTAAAAAACTCCAGAAATGGGTTAGAAACAGCTCATGAGTTCTGAAAGAATCCTAGAGAAGGTCTTTCTCTTGTTTTTCAGTGTCCATTTGTTGAGTTATATCCCACAGGCATGCAAGCCTTGTAGTTGCCCATCCTTGGGACCAAAGAAAGAGCCCCGGCGTCAGCGGCAGAGGCATCAGTGGTTTAATGGATGGGGGATCTTATACGTCTGAAGCAAGGTCCTGGAGTGACATCCCATTTGGTGGGGAAGAAGGCAGACAGGACTAGGCAGCAGTCTTTGCTGCAGGGGGTGGGTTACTAGTTATAGGGGTGAATTGACAAATGACATCAGGTTGGCTCATCAGTTACCAAGGGAACCAGCAGAGGGGCACAACCATCACCACCCCTTTGTTAAGCTATCACAGTGGAGATATTCTGATCTAAGTTAGAATAATCATTATCTTATCTGCGGCCTGGGGCAAGCACATAGGAATGTCAGTCATGAGAGTGGGTGTAGGTGAAGCAGGCACTGGTCCAGCAGGGGATATACAGGGAGCAAGAGGACAGCTATCTTGAGTGGCTTGACCATACACTATCTTAGAGAAAGTCCAAGCATTTGAGGGAAGCCTCATATTCAATGTGGTGCAGAAAGTTGCTGACCAAAAGGTAGATTTGAAAGGACTTGAAGGTGTTATGGAGGAGGGTGGGCTCAAGAGAGGCTTCCCAGAGAAATGCAACCAGAATCCAGCCCAGAAAATGGAAAGTAGAAAAGAGTTCTAGGGCAATGAACATCAATCTTGACCTAAAGCATCAGTTACTGTAGGAGGCCTCTGGTTGGCATAGGAAGGCTGCTGGGCACATGGACCTTAGGACCAGGGGATATGGCAGATAACATGGACTTCAGAGGTGTAGGCAGCATAACTTGCCAATGAAGCAAGAGTCACAAGACACACAACTCAGGAAGCATCACCTCATGTCACCCAGTGACCAAATAGAATGAGGGACATTTTCCAGGAGCTGAGCAAGGGTCCAAAGAACAACACATGGGCCAGAAGCATATTGGATCTCCCTCTTTCTGACACCAGAATTGATTATGTAAATCATAATCTTACTACCAAACCCACATTTTACTCATGTTAATTGCAATTTTTATTACATACGCATTTGTCCATGCATGTGGAAAAGTGTAAGTGAAGGAATACTAATATTTGTGTTGAAATATGCAGTTTGTAAAATGATGTTATAAGTGTACATTAGGTGGGGAATTATTTTCTTGTGGTGGGAATAGTACCCTCACTCCAGCAGTTAACCACACTATCATGCTTCAATTGCCAAATGTTCACCCTACCCTCTTCAGCTATGTTGTCCCTTATCCAACATGCTTGAGAATCTCTGCATGCCCACCCATCAGTGTCCAGGATGTCCAGGGGCAACTCCTGCTCAGTCCTACTTCATCAGTTTGAAAACAAGCCCAGGACCACTTCATAGGCTGACTTCAACGCCAGGAAGGCACTCTTGTAAATAATGTGGTTTCTGTGGCCCACATGTCTCTTCTGCTGTATTAGGGCATTATCTGTAATTCATCATCGTGAGGACCAAGGACCACTCTCACCATCTCCTTCTTTTCAGTCCAAAAGCTCACTCTCTGCTATGATGCACCAGAGGCAGAACTACAAGGTGAGCTCTGAAGCCAGTTTGCCTGTGTTCAAATGCCAGCTGTGCCAGCTATTAGCAGGGTGTTTTTGGACAAGTCACCTAATTTTCTGTGTGCCTCAATATTCTCATCTATGAAATGGACATGAACAGAATGCATAGCACAAGGCTTTTATAAAGATTAAATGCAAGTAATACAAAGCATTTAGAATCATATCTGACACACAGAACTTTCCAACAAATGGTAGCTAATATTGTCAATATAACAATCTTTTCCTTTTTGCATGGTAATTTTTTTTCACCACTCTTGATAAGTATTGACCAAGGATTATCCTAGCCCACTTTTCCTGATTTCCCCAACTTTGACACTCTGGAGAAGGTTTTGGTGTCTAGATCTTTTTCTTCCAATTGTTTGCTGGGAACCTAACAGAAATTGGTTCATCCCCTTTCCAAAGCTTTCTTTTCTAACTTGTGTGGGAGTGGAGAGCCTTTTAAAGTCTCATCCACATAAATACCCAAACTCTCACAGAAGTTCTTATTGATATATCTGTTCTTTAGGAAAATGTGTACCTACATTTTTTACAGGGACATTACTGAGAGGTCACTCAAGAGATATTTGTTTCAAAATGGAAAACATCATCTTTCTGTTTCTACTTCTATAAAAAAAAGTAGCTGGAACCTTGTGTTTGCTTTTATAAAGACTAGGATTCTGCATATCACATCACATGTGTATTAATATTTCCATTTTATAGATGATAAAATCAGAGTTCAGATATATAAAAGGGGAAATTAACATTATTAAATACAAGTAGTATGCAGATACTTTACACAAATAATCTCACTGATTTTTGAAAGACAGATATCATCTCCATTTTCAAAATTTGGAAACAGATCAATAACTCATAAGATCTTAAAGAGAAAAGATGTGAACCTAGGTCTTTTGGATACACTACATGTGAATTTACACTATGCTTTGACATCTCTCTAATGAAGTAGTTAACAACAATGGTTCTTCTTTGCCTACTACAGCTTTTCAAGCTTGACTATTGAATGGACAATTAAAATAATTATTACAGATATCCCACTTTGATTTAAACTATTTAATTATAGTTTTACCTAAATATGTATAAATAAAAATTGGGTATAAACTATTGAAGTTTATATGTCTTATCCAAATATTAAAAACAAAATAACAATATATTAAATAGAAAAAAAAAGGCGATGAAATTCAAAAGTTATTTTGCTCTAGTGTTACTGTCGATGTCATATATCAGAAACCAAAGAGAGTTTGAGATATAAATATTAGACTTGGTGCTAAGAGACAGGTTCTTGTGAGTCCACCACGCCTTCCGTGTCCATCTGATGATGCCGCTCACCACCATGATCTCCACTCCACTCCACTCCACTCCACTACAGAGCGCTTCCATTCATAGAGGAATCAAGCATTCGTTACCATTGTCATCACTTGTTCTCTGTATAAAGTAGTCATGATGCATTCAGCCTCTGATTTTTTGTCATATGCCTGTAACAATTAAATAATAGTATCCCACAACATTATATAGTTTCAAAACACCAAATGACAAATCTAGATTTATTAAGTTTAGAAACTGAAGTCTTTAATCTATGAAAAGATCAATTGCACATTGTTAGTGGAAAAGAAAAAAACAATTATAATAGCTAAGATAATCATATCTGTATGAAGTTGAATGGGATAGTTTTAAGTATTTTCCACATTACAAATATTTAAATAATTAATGGTTAAATATCCTGACAATATATTAAAAGTTGACAGTTTAAGGGAGAAACCATTTTTCTTTTGACTGCAAACAACATTTGCATCCTCTCAAAAGTGCAATGCCCTTACATGGTAGTACTTATTTATATTGCTTTTAACCAGATGATTCAATATTTGATTGTGTGTACATGTACATGATTGTGGTTTGTGCATGAAAGGGCATAACATGTTCAGATTGTTTTCTAAATTATTTTTAAAATATACATACACACAACCTGAAAAATCCTACCTAAACTCCTGCCTATGTAAAAATTCAAACTTCTAGAATGATATACAAAGACTTCAAACTGTGGACTCTATAAAACTTTCCTATCTTATCTTCTAGAATTCTTCAACTGGCCCTTATTCTTTACTAAAATTAAACTGCTTGCCTTTCTCTGAATGGGTGATGTTTTTGCAAGACTCATATCTTTGACCACACTGCTTCTCCACCTGCAGTCCCTGTCTTTCTTCACATGCTTTGCTAACTCCATCTAGATCAACTCAGATGTGTGCTCCATAAAAACTTTTTTCATTATCACCCAAACCAGAGAATAGTTCAGAGCTTCATGCTTTGTGATACTCCAATCTTTTGTACTGAGCTACTTTGAGCCATTTGTCACACTGCCTTGTATTTGTCTCCTTACTTGACCATCTCTCCCATGAGACAGTTTGTTCCTTGAAAATAGAGACTGTTTTATTCATTTGTACTTATGTGGCATTTAGTACAATGTATGGCCTGTAGTAGGTGCTCATTAAATGGTCATGGAGTAAATGGATGCTACTGATTCTGCAAAAATAAATCAAAGAAGGCATGGACTTTCCCAATAAGGAGTTCAAATTTAAACTATTTAATGATTATGCCCTGTATTAGTAGAGAACAGATGTCTCAAATGAGTAAGACTCAGAAAAATTTTTATGGGCTACTTGGAGAGAAAAGTTATGGTTCCTGAAATGCTTTATGTAGGCTACTGTAAAGCAAAATGGACTATACAGAAAATGAACTTCTCCATCCTCAGAGCCTCTATCTTTGGGCAAAATGTGTAAAAAACAAAATAGAGGTAGTGACAGTAAGAGACAGAGAATTTTGTGTATGTATGTATTTGAATAAAATGCAGAACTTTTGAGAGGCTTGCAGTGCATAAAATATCTAATATCACTCAACAGTTCTCTCATTTAACATGAAAGACACAATCTCTCTGTTATGCTGCCAATATGGTGGCACTCAAGTGGGAATACACAGATTGTCAACATTGTTGCTTATTCATGTCTGCAAACCAGCCAAAGATAAAACATGTGCAGAGCGGGAAAAGAATTGAGTTTGGGAATTCTAGAAAACTATTTTTTCTCACTCACTGAACAAAATTGGTGTGTAAAAACCCATAAGCCATATAAGTCAAGTTAGGAAAGCAACTCAGAGCAGATTTACAGAAGTTAGGCAAGGGGCCTGTGGAGGGATAATATTTCAGAGCAATATGCTTAGTGAATTTTACAGCCTGGGGACCTGACATCTGCAGGCCCCGAAATGTCTGTAGGAAACTAATGAGGAGAACATACAAATTAAAGGCACATGATAGAAATCTGTAGCATTTCTTGAGAGAGGTAAAAACATTATCAAAAGGAAAACAGGGGAGAAAGTAGATGAAAACTATTCCAGCAGTCTTGACAGTATTATTCTTTGCACTTACTGTATGGAAATATAAATACTTCCTTTAGAGAAGTTGATTTTTTTTTCTTCTGTGGTAAAGATGATATAATAGAGAAAAGCCTCTTGAATTAGATAAGCCTGGGACTCAGTTTCTGGTCCTATCCATTACAAGTTGGGTATCATCCTTGAGCCACTGATTTCTTATCTTCAAAATGAACTCAATGACCTCTAACTTTCAGGACTGTTGTAAAGATTAGAGATAAAATTTTTAGCATTTGAAACACAATAAATAAAACTTGGTAGGCACTCAATAAATAGCTATATTTAACCATTTTCATGATTATAAGAGTTTAAGAATGTTTTGTTCCCACTTCACCAAGAGCTACAAGTCTGTAGATTAAAGCACCCGTTCTTTTTCTTGCTAAACAAGAAACCGCAGAATGTAATCTCCCAGGCTTGCTTTAACTATCCATTCTCCTTGTCAAACTCCAGCCTGAAGAATGTTCTTTTCTGGACGTGCTCATCTTTATGCCTTCTACTTTTGAATTGATCAGGGAATGTGCATCTTGACCCTCAATTACATTCTTATTCCCTGTTCCCTTTTTCTCCTGGCCAACATCTAAATTCTTTTTCCTGGTTGTGCTACGATGGCAATCTTTATTCAAGGACCCTGTATGTTATTATTATTTCCACCACCTTTTGGAATAAAGAGCCCCAGGAAAACAGCAAATCAAAGCAAGTTACCCACAAAGAAGAGTTATTCTAATTCTTTATTTGTATTAGTGATGACCCTTAACGTGTTGAAGAGGATTCTGAGGTTCTCGTGCTTCTCATCTATTTGCACATGTGAAATATGGTCTAAGAAGGCTACACGTCCTACATGGCCATTCTCATCTCATGTATTCACTTGGGCAATGTTCACATTAAAAGTGGCACACCATTAACCAGGATCCAGTGGCAAGTCCTTTCCTTTTAGAGTTCTAACCATTTATGACACTTGGTTCACCTTGAAATTTTCTTTGGAAATTTTTCACCACAGAAATAGTTGGCAGTTTTTTCTTTATTTTCTATAGTTCTTGTTTGTCCCTCTTGTATGGTACTTACTGTGTGTGGCAAAGTATCTTTTAATTTAGGTGTGTTTAATTATGCCCTTATGTGTTGCTTACTTCTCTTGAACCAGGGCTTCTTTATGTTCTCAGTGACCAACTAGCCAAACACCACTGCTTTTTTATGATGATAATGATTGGTTGTTGGATTATTCTACAAACTTTAATATTTTCCTTAGAAGTCATAGGAATCTATCTTGTATTATTCTTAAATATATGATTAAGTTTTTGTGTGCATTTAATTTATTGTTTAGATTAACTTAAAACAAATCAACAAAGAATTTTTTAAAAAATGTGTATATATATGTGTGTGGCTGACTTACTTTGCTGTACAGCAGAAATTGACATTGTAAATCAACTATACTTCAATAAAAAATTAATAAAAATAAACAGTTTGAAACATAAAAATACATAAAGCATAATAAAAATAATGCAAAACATCCATAGATGATCAGTCTTAATATTTACATGGTATATAAAATATAAAAGTATATTTCATACATGTGTATATGTATATATTTTTTAATGAAGTGGTGATTGCTTTTTATAGTGTTTGTAAGTAGTATTGCAGTTGTTTTAAAAATACTGCTAATATTTTACTGGTACAATATTAGCACTTCCTGAACTTACTAGTTTTTTAGAAACACAATTTTTAGTGATTACATATTTTATTGTATAAATACTCCATAATGGACGAAATTCTTCTATTCAGTGTGAGGGAAACCACATCACTAGTGAAGGACATTTCTCCTGATCATTTTTATCGGAGGAGGAACATTGGTATGAACACTTTCAGCCTCTGTCTCCCACACGTTAATTATTGGGTCCTGTTTCAATAGGAGGAGTCATGGTGTTTCCAGGTTATTGTTCTGGAAGGAATTGCTTTATCTTCATTTTGACTCTCCAGGGTCCACAGGCACACTCTCTTTCTTTAAGCTTCCTTGCTCTAAGCACTTTGCTGTTAAAACCTGAGGAAAAACTGTCCTATGGGGGTGGGGAGTTTGGCTACATCCATAGTTTTGTGTCTATAACTCTGGTGTAACTCAGGGATTGTTCCCACAGGCAATCTCAAGATCAAGATTGATTAGAAGCCAAATTATCTCATCTAGTCATTATCTGAGAGCTCTGCATTTTGGAGGAGTGGTAAGGGGTCATTTTTTGAAACATTACTGGAGGTAATATTTTGATTTTTGTTAACAAGTGATTATTTGGTCAGTTCTACTAGTTAGAAACCAAAAGCAGAAGGGACCTTCCCTTCCAGCATATTGATACCAATGGATATTGAAAGACAGGTTTGAAAGCTAATGTCATAGTTCAAATTACTTTATGGTGATATTATTTATAAACAACAAAGTAAACAGATTTAAGAATACAGTTCAATGTATCAGTGTGAATAACCCTCACCCCTATCATCCTAGAAATGTCCCTCATTAACATGTCCTATGAATGTCCTGCCCAGGAGAGGCAGCCACTCTTCTGACTCCTATCACCATTACTTTCATTTTTTTCTTGGAATTTACATAAATGGAATCTGATGGCATATACTGTTTTCTGTGTCTTTTATATATATATATATATTTTTAAATACATTTATTTATTTTTGGCTGCGTTGGGTCTTCTTTGCTGTGCGAAGGCTTTCTCTAGTTGTGGCGAGTGGGGGCTACTTTTCATTGAAGTGCATGGGCTGCTCATTGCAGTGGCTTCTCTTGTTGCAGAGCACGACCCCTAGGCGCACGGGCTTCAGTAGTTGTGGCTCACAGGCTCTAGAGCACAGGCTCAGCAGTTGTGGCGCACAGGCTCAGTTGCTCCGCAGCATGTGGGATCTTCCCAGACCAGGGCTTGAACCCGTGTCTCCTGCATTGGCAGGAGGACTCTTAACCCCTGTGCCACCAGGGAAGTCCCTATGTGTTTTTTTAAATTCAACATATAATTGAGATGTATCCATGTTGTTTATTCCTTTATTCCATTGAGTATGTGAAACTGTATCCATTCTTTTGTTGATGTACATTTGTTGCTTCTAGTACATGCTGGTGCATGTCTCCTAATGGACACATTTTTATCATTTCTCTTGGATAAATGCTTAGAACTGGAATTGATAAATCATAGGGTAGTTATAGTTTTGACATCCTTAGAAACTGTTAAATAGTTTTCCAAAATGATTGTACCATTTACATTGTTGCCAAGCAATGATCTAGAGTTCTGGTTGCTCCAAATCCTCATGAATATTTGTCAATAGTTTTTATTTTAGTCATTCCAGTGTGTGTGAAGTGGTATTTCATTGATTTTATTGTGGCATTAATAAGCATCTCCATAAAGATTAATAAGGTATAGTGGAAAGAATTGAAGGTAATTTATATCATATTATAAATCAAAGACATTGAGAAGATAAAGCCTAGAGAAGTTAATAACTAATTGTATATAAACCACAGGAGAGACCAGAGATGACGGAATATTAGTGTGAAATTCTTTTAATGGGGAAGTGATTAGAGGGAAAATAACATAGACTAGCCACTCTTTGAAAAGATAAGTTTTAAAACCAGAAATGTGAGCCATTCTTTAAGAACAAATCAATGTTATTTAAAGAGGAGCTTGGAGCACATAGCTTGGAACTAAACATATTTTACTTGTGTAGGACCTAGTTTTAAGTGCAGTCTTGATGCTATAGAAATAATGCCCTGAAATGAAATTTTATTTTATATGAACTATTTTAAAAGCTCAGTAAAATGTCTGATTTTTGATATGGCTGCAATTTGCTCTCGCTCGGCTTCCTGCTCAGCTGTTACCAATAAGCCTATACCAAATACAAATACCTCTGACAGTTTCCAATGAAAAATTCTAGGTGAAGCTTTGCTCCTTGCACAATACAATATCTAGATTGCATTCAATTAGGAAGCGATTATGTAGTGAAAACATTGAACCAAGGAGGTTCATTTTATAATTTTTCTTCCAAATGAATTTTGAAAGTATGTGTGAAGATTACAGATGAAAGGTGAAAATTTTTGTATATCTCAGGTTATCTACAGAGTGGGATGTGTGTGTGTGTATACAGTCTCGAGAGGAATACTACTGAGCCTTGGCAACAAAAGAAACCGTCACTGAAGCAGGTATATCAATCAAATAAACCAACATTTATGGTTGCTTTAGCACGGTGTGCAAGGTCAAAGATACTGCAGTTCTTCATTTTGAAAAGACAGATATGAATAAGGAGATCCCAAGTGGAACTGGAAGAGTCATGGAGTTTTTTGTTTTTTGGGTTTTTTTGGAGTGGAGGGGGTGTATGATTTTTTTTAGGATGAAAGAGAAACAATTTTAGGTAAAAATAGAAAGGATACATTAAAAATTGCTGAGAAGGCATGATTTAGGCATGAGGAGGCTGGAGGAGAAAAGAACAATGAATTCAAGGGCACATATAAAAGGAACTTGGGAAAGTATTTCGGTAGCTGATGGTTAGGCTATTTTGACTATGTTTTCCTAATATATAAATAAGCATAATATTACTACTGTTTTATTGCTGTGGCTATTACCAATATGATTTCCCAGTAAAGCAGCCAGGGATGAGTTTATAAAATAAGAACTCAATGTTTTATTTTATGAAATATGTATGTACGTTTTTATTTTTACCAAGAATTTTATATATAGAATTGTTAGAAACATAGCACCAATATATGTTTTGTACGTTCTCCTGAATTATCTGAGACTGAAATTAATAGCTAATCTTTGTCTCAGGCAAGCATTTGTATAAAGAAATAGCTAATGAAGATGGGTTTGATGCTTTTTTGTTTAGCTTAGCACACTTTTTCTCAACTTCAGTCATTTTTTTTCTGGAAATATCAACAAATATTGATTTTGTTATAGAATAAACACAGGTGCATATACTGCTACTTTTGTGTTAAAGGTGCCAGTTCTACTCAACTTGTGGCATATCATGCTATTTTGTGGCTCTTGAGTCAGGAGTCCTGGGCAGGGATTATGTAGGAAGTGATGTAAGAGATAGTCTTTAGAAAATTTTTATTGTTCTGGAGAGTCTAATCATAGACTCCAAGGTTAAAATACAAATAGTGGTTTGACTAAGGAAAAAAAGAGATTGTCTACTATAAAATGAATTCAAAGGCACAGTAGCACTGTCTTTTTGGATAGCTTAGACAACTCAATTCTTATATATTTGGAACTCTTGGTTGTGTAAACTCTTGTGTTGTAAAATATATACAACATTTCAAAACAATCTGGACAGAAATAATATTTTCAATGCATTGTCTGGATATCAGATTACTCCTACCTACAAACTAAAGTAGGAGTTCCTTACAGCTCCCTTCCTTCCAAAGTCACAAATCCATGACTAAAATCTCATTCATTTACTTATAAATCTCAAATTCTTTCAAAGCCTATGTACTTTTGCTTTACACAAAATACTGATAGCATCCATAATTGGGTAGCTTTGAAAAACCACATTAAAATTATATAATACAAGGCACAGATATATTAGGGAAAATAATAGTAAAATCAAATATCTGTTTAAACTGCATATAAATCTATAATTATCTCAAAATTAAAAGTTTAATTAAAATTGTATAATACAGGAGGTAATAATGAAGAAACAAAACCAATAAAAATAAAATCAAAATGATTACAAAGATCACCATAAAAAATCTGAGATAAAACCACCTGAAGACACTACTGCATTTCCACCAAAGTGGCTAAAATTTTTAATAAGAAATCAAGATTGGCAATACAAAGTTATAAGCAAGGATATAGGAACACTGGAACACTCATACATTGCAGTGAGAATAAAAATCATTACAGATACTTTGTAATACTATTTGGCAGTGCTTACTAAATGTTACTCATTCCTAGCATATGTGCTCAAGAAAATAGAGTGTATATGTCTACCAAAATATAGGCACATAGCAGTTTTATTCAAAAAATATGTGAAAATTGGAAACAATACAAATATCCATAAATAAAAGAATAGATAAATAAATTATGGAATATTTCATACAATGGACTGCTACATAGCAATTAAAATATAATAATAACTGATTCATGCAACAACCTGGATGAATCTTACAGACATTACCATAATTATTAGAGCAAAAATGTCTTGCAGAAGAATATATACCATATCATCCAATTTATATCAAGTTCAAGAACAGGTAAAATCAGTTGATAATGAAAGTTAGAATAATGATTACCTCTTGGAGATATTATTGATGATAAATAAGCTCAAGGGAACTTTCTAATATACTAGAGTAGTTTCTGGATCTGGCTTGTGGTTATTTTGCTATACAATGTAGCTACATGGCTTAAGTCTACAGACATAAGATTTGTAAATTATACAAATTTTATTGTATGTGTTTTACACATCTTATTTTAAAAACCATTTTTAAAAGAATAAACATGTGATAAGCTACCTAGAAATCAAACAACAAAAAAGTTCCATTTTTATGTGGTCAACTGCCTTAAGAAGTTTTCATGGTAGCAATTTTTCTTCCCTCAATTTAAATATATTAGTAATTGTGAACGAATAAATTGTAGAGAAATAAAATTTCTGTACGTGAAAAAGATCACAATCTGGGTACACAATATGTGAGGGAGAATTTCTACACTGTTCCAGTACTTAAGGGCATCACTTTATTATTGTAAATACAGTTAGTTTGCCCATAACAACAACTCTGTCTCAAGCATAATAATTTTTAAATGTTCAGGTTAAGAAGGTAAAAAGGGATGTAATACATTTTAGGAATATTTTCATCAAAGAGAAGGATAGCTTGAGGGAGGTGTTTCAGTGTCTCAGAATATTTACTTATCTGCATTATTTTTTTAATTTTTTTACATCTTTATTGGAGTGTAATTGCTTTACAATGGTGTGTTAGTTTCTGCTTTATAACAAAGTGAATCAGTTATACATATACATATGTTCCCATATCTCTTCCCTCTTGCGTCTCCCTCCCTCCCACCCTCCCTATCCCAGCCCTCCAGGCAGTCACAAAGCACTGAGCTGAAGGTTTCCATAACGGTATCTTCAACTCAAAAAGGCTTGTTGCTTGGAGAAATAGGTGCTACTGCTAAGCTCCCTGGGAGCTCTGAATACCACTGTATGACACGGGATTACCCAGGAGTCTACCTAGGTTTCCCCTTAGCCGTTAAGAGGGCTCCGAGTGACCTTTGAATAATCTTGTTCATTGTATTTGATCTACTCTGCTAGACAGGATGAGAGGGATATTAAAAAAAAAAAAAATAGAAAGAAAGAAAACCAAAAAAAAAAAAAAAAAAAAAAGGGAAAGAGAAAGGTTTAAAAGTGCAGAATCAATCTCTCCCATCTACAAAAGAGCTTCAATACTTCAATGGCAGGGATTTATTCCCAGGACAGAGATATTTGAAACTTGGAATCTTCAGGAGATTCAGAGGCTGATGGTATGCATGGAAACCTCTTTTCCTAGGCCTTTCTCACCTACAAGAGAAGGCGGGGGAGGTAAAGACTGGTTGTTAGAGAAAGGAGGAAAGATAGGATGACTGAAGATTGCGCAGGGCAAAATGCAGGAAGCTGTTGGAGGTCTGCTGTTTCTCCACAGGCAACCAGGAGGCTGATAGCATGCACCAGTTACATACAGTCTCAACAACTGATTTCAGAGCTTCTGGAGACACCACCTCAGAGCCTAATAGAACACATGCGCTCTGCATACTGCTTAGGGACTTCACATCCTCTGAGTGACGGCTTATCGATTGGAGGCTGTTTGAACCTGACAACTCAGTGTCAGGAACAGTGAAGATTAAACATTGAAGATGAAAATATCTCTCCCTCAATTTACCATCCTCCACTCTATTTAGAAGCTACCAGAAGAGTCTACTATCGTTGACATTAACCAAAACAAAAGCAACTCTCAGGCTGAATACGCTCAATCCAAAGCAAGAGCAGAAGTGTGGAATTACAGAGATGGGTGAGAGCCCTTCTTCCTTCAATCATTCTTGATTAACTGGATGTAAATATTAGGATCAAAGTTTCATGACCAAAAAATTAATGGTAAATATCATGTTCCCCATGTTTTCCTGGCCTTATTACAATTGTGAACTTGCTGGACATGAAAGACAATGGGTATTGATGTCACCTTATCTCTACCCTCTCCATTTCTGATAATTATCTGAACTCTTATCATTTTACAGAGCTTTCAAATGTTATCAATGGAGGATCGGCCAAGATTTGTAGGCAATAGGAGGGTACAGAGGGACTGAGAAGCATGAAAATAGAAATCCTCTCTTGGTCCTTGACTAGGTTGATGCTGTCTTTTGTGTGCCCATTTAGCCCATGATTATCTGGGTCATCAACTGAAGGGGACTGAGATCATCACACTCTTCAGTTACTGGCACACAGACTCACTATTTCCTCCAAGGCTCCTCTCTATTATATTTCAGTGTAATTTTTAATTTCCCCTTTATACTTTTTAAATTTTTTATTTAATCTTTTGATTTTTTTAGTGTTCATGACATATACTTTTATATCTCAGAATAATATACTACTTAATCTTGTACATTTTTGAAATTTCTATTAAATGCAGAAAGATTTTTCTAAACTTTCTTTTTAACTCAATATATGTTTCTGAGAGTCATCCATGTTATTGGACATAAGTCTAATTCACTCATTTTCACTGGTGTATAGTTTTTCACTGTACAAATGTAAGTTACTTATTTACCTTATCAATGAACATTTGAATTGTTTCAGATTTTTTGCTATTACACACAGTGCAATAATGCAAATCTTGTACTTATGTTCTGAAGCACATCTGCAAGAGTATCTCCACAGTATGAAGCTAGGAGAATTCCTAGATCTTACAATATAAAAATCTTAGCTTTTCCAACATATTGCTTTTTATCTTGAAGAAGTTTGTTTGTTTGTTTGTTTGTTTTACCAATTTACACTTCCACTAGCAGTATGGAAGTATTTTTTTAATCCTTACCTACATTACATATTGTCAGACTTAGCTTTTGCCAATCCGTTGGGTGTGCGATGCTCTTTCATTGTGGTTTTAATTTGAAAAATCCCTGATTGTTTTTGAGGTTGAGCTTCTTTTTATATATCAATTGACTACTTGTAAATCTTTCTCTATAAATTAACTTTTCAAGTCTTTTGTTCATTTGTAATTTTTTCTTATCAATATGCATTTTTGTATGTTCTGAATACTAATTTGTTGTTAGTTGTACATGTTCTAAATATCTCCTCCTAATGTGACTTCTCTTTTCTTGTTCTTTTGTGTGATTTCATAAGCAGGAGGTATTAATTTTTATGTAGTTAGATCTATCACTTTTTCCTTTTTAAGTTAGTACTATATTATCTTGTTTAAGAAACAATTCTCTACAGAAGGTCTACATATTCTCTTACGTTGACTTCTAAAATTTTAGTTTTGTTTTATGTCTATTAACCCAACTAGAATTTAGATTTGTATAGGAAGGGGGCCAATTTTATTTTTTAACTCTGCATAATAATTATCCCAGTAGTTTTATTGCAAAATCCACCCTTTAATTACTGACCTTCCTTATTAGCTCTGCCATTCTATGTACAGACTCTCTATTTTTATACATTATTCTATTTGTCTATCTACATTTAATGACACATTTCCTTCGTTACTACTGATTTATGATAAATCCTTAAGAAAAATTAACATTTATGGTTCTTTCTCCAGGATTTGTCTTCTTTATTCTTAGATCTTTGTTCATTTATAGACAGTTTAGAACTACATGTAAATTTCCATTAAAAATACTGTTATGATTTTAGTTTGGATTGCATTAAACATTTAGATAAATTTCAGGAAAACTCAAACATCAAGATTTTGTTTTCCAGTCAGTGAACACAGTCTGTCTCTCTATTTATAAGGTGTCCTATAATGGCTCTTAATCATAAAAAAATATTTCTGTAAATTTTGTGCACATTTATTTTTAGATTTATTCCTAGATAATTTATTTGTTTGATACAACTGTAAAGAATATTTTAAACTACATTTTTCTGTTATTATCTTATTGCTATAGAAAAACCAATACAATTTCAGATATTGATCTTTTAACCAAGAATTCTAGAAAAACAATTCTATTGAGTTCTAATAATTTATGGTAGGTGCTTTAGTTTATTTCTTTTTTCATAGATAATCATATAATCTATAAATAAAGTTCTATTTATTTTTTCCCACCTTCATATTGTTATTTGTTTATATTGCCTTACTTTCTAATCTGGTATTTTCTGTACATTGGTGAATAGAAGTGGTGATAGGTAACATTATCTTATTTCTACTCTTAAAGAAAAATTCTCAGTTTAGTTATGTTATAGAGTGTTTGTTGTGTGTTTTTTAGTGACATACTTTGTTAGGTTAAACATTTCTCTCCCATTTTTAGTTTACTGTGTGGCTTGGCCAAGAGTAGTGTTGAATTTTATCCAATGTCTTATTGACATCTACTGAGATAAATACAGGATCTTCCTCTTCTTTTAAGCAGTGAACCACCTTAATAATGTTGTTACAGCTTTGAACTAAAACAACAAAAAAAGTGATATGGTCATTCTTTTATGTAGCTTGGTGAACGTGTGGGGTTTACACTTAGAAGTGAAATTTCTACGTATGCTTAGGGTATCTGTATGTCCAACATTAGTAGTTAATGCTAGTTTTCTAGAGTGGTTAATCAGTTTGCACTACCATTAGCAGTGAATGAAAATACCATTGCTACAGATTCTTACTGCTTTCCACTGTAGCTGAGCTCTAGCACAGCCCAGAAGTTACCCACCTGCTTCTGGCCGGCACTGGCTATCACTGCTGTGTTCCTACCTCACGTGAGTGGTAATGCAGGCCATGGTCCATCCAGGATAATAAGACCTGCTCTCTTCCAACATATAGCACATCTGTGGCATCTGGCCCTCTTCCACTCTAGGCTGCAATTTCCCTTACACATAAAGATGCTTCTAGCTTCCACTTATACCAGAAATTTTAGTGATAAAATCTAAGGTGACTCTCAGTCACCCCCTCAATTCTGCAGTTTCTCCAGGCTTGGGTTTAGGGCAGGATCTAGCACCCCATGCCTACTTTCCTTCTAGTTCTTCACCTGGTATTTGCTGCATTGTTGTGTTATATTAGTGTAATCATGTTCATCTCCATTTTACAGTCTTCTGTATGATGTTCGAGGACAGGCCTTCCATGCCACTATTCTTAGCTTACAGATCAGGGTTTGGACACAAAGTAGGCCTTGACATATTTGTTCAGTGAATGAGAAGAATGGAGTTGAGAGAAATGAAGTGACTCATCCAAGTTTATATAGAGGCAGAACCAGGGATAGAACATAAGTTTCTTAACACTAGCTCAGTGCCCTTTATACTGTACATTTCTGCTTCTGGTTCAGCTCATTTCAATTTAACTTAATGCAATTCAATATATTCAGTAATGTAAGGCAATCTGCCAGGTATTGTCAGATACATAATATGACATTCCCTTTATCCCCTAAGGGAGCTGGCAGAATGTTTCAATAATATGCAATTTACACTTTAGTAAATTATATATACATTTATAACAACAATCAGATTAGATAAAATAAAAGTTGCCTGAAGAAGTATACTTACAAACGTCACCTTTAGCTAACATGCATTTTTTTAAAAAACTAAAATGGAACATACATATCATTTCTGCCTCAAAGCAAGTCATCTTGAAATGACTACATGTATTAAATCAACTTTATAAGTACATACTTTGCACCATTTTCCACTAATTCTTTTAAGCATGAAATAACTTTATATTTGAATATTCTATTTATGAGTAAAAACGGATATATCAAGATTTGGGAAATGAAGATTAAAATTTTTTACATGTATTTTTATTTTGCTTTATAAAACAAATGTTTTTAAGGTATAATTTACATATAGCAAAATGCACACATTTTAAATACATACTTTGATGAGTTTGACAGACCAATATACTCATGTAAACACTGTTTTGCAATCAACTACCACTGTCCTCTACCCCAGGCAACCACAGAGGTAATTTCTTTCACTTTAGATTACTTTGGCTAGTTTCATAACTTCATATACTTGCATTTATACAGGATGGATTCTTCTATACCTGGCTTCTTTTGCTCTGTGTGATAGTTTTAAGATTTGTCCAAGATGTTGCATGCATCAGTAGTTTGTTCCTTTTTACTGCTGAGCACTACACGATTGTAAGATGTACCACAATTCAATGTATGGACCAGTTGATGGGCATTTTTTTTGCTTGTTTGTCCAAATTGGGGTTATCATGAATAAAACTGCCATAGATATTTGAGTACAAGTCATTGTGTATACATATGATTTGATTTCTCCTGGGTAAACCAAGGAACGGCCTTGTTCAGTCATGGTAGGTCTACACTTACCTTTATAAGATACTAGTAAGCTGTTTTCCAAAGACTTGTGCCAGTTGACATTTCCATCAGCCACATAGGAGAATTCTAGTTGTTCTATATCCTAGTTTTTGTTTGGTATTCTTGAGAGTAGTCTCGCCTGTTCTCAGAGACTGACAGTAATTTTCATATTGGCTAGATGATATCAGGAGAGGAACAAAATGATATGAACTTGGTGATAAAGAAGCAGGCTTTATGATTCAGGAACACAATAGCTTCTCACCCAAGATTGAGCGTAGGAGAAGAAACACAACAGAATTGACCAATGGTTCCAAACACTCCAAAAAGCAGTTTTTAGACAAAATTTCTCTTAGTCAGTGTTGCAGTGAGAAGAAGATCAATATAGTGCATTTTTCATAAATTTAATTTTAGAGCTATGTGCTTTACTCTGACATTGTGTTATTCCTTTAACTTTTTTTTAATTGAAGTATAATCAACAATTTTGTGTTAGTTTCAAGTGTACAGCAAAGTAATTCAGTTACACACAGATACACACACATATTCTCTTTCAGATTCTTTTCCATTATAGGTTATTACAAGATATTGAGTATAGTTCCCTGTGTCATATAGTAGATCCTTGCTGTTTACGCATTTTATATATGGTAGTGTATATATGCTAATCCCAAACTCCTAATTTGTCCTGCTCCCGCCACCCAGCTATCCCCTTTGGTAACCATGAGTCTGTTTCTAGGTCTGTTGTTCTTCCTTTTTGATATTAACATTTTCTCTTTTTTTCACAAATGGGATAGATGATATATGATAGTTTTTCTTACTTTTATTCTTCACTTTTCATAAATCCCTTAACTTGGCATGAGTAAAAGATGGCCTCACTAATTAAGTAAGCCCCCAAAAAAGTACTTTTGGAATTTTACTCTGTTATGAAAGAGTAAAATTCCCATATTCTGGGAAGCCCTGACATAGGCATTCCATGGAGGCTCTGTGCAACTGCTCAGGCTCAGAATGAAATTCTGACTCCTTATCAAGTTTAAATAGCTTAGGACCATAAAATAGTTAAGCTGGAAAGGGACCTTAGAAATTATCAAATCCAAGTAGCTTCATTTTTAGATGAGGTAACTGAGGTCCAAATTAAAGAAGCATCTTGCCATTTAGCTTCTTTTGGCAGTTTTATGAGTAGAACTGACATGGTGTTTTTTTGTTTGTTTATGTTTCACTCTGTCCTGTTTGTTTCTACCTAGTTCTCCATTATGGTTGGTACATATCAGAACACTAAAGCACATGTTACTATTTCCCTGTCTGCGCAATAATGTTAAACTTTCATCAGTATGATCCTCCTGATGAGCTCTAGCATTTTTGGTAGCATTAAAGCATGTATAAAACAGCCATCCATTCTCTTGGGAGGAATCAGCTGTAAAAGTAACAGTAGCCAAGGTGAAAAAATAAGTTTTGGGTTTTTTGGTCAAAGTCGTTAGACATCTGTTTTGGAAAAGAAATAGGAAAAGAGGGTTTTTTTTGATATATCGCTGTTTGACTGGCTCTATCCCGGCCAAACACACATGCTTTTGTACAGCTGATCTCTCCACTTGAAGTTTTCTTGTTTTGTTTTGTTTTGCATCAATCAACTTTTCAAATAAAGCATGATGTGGCTAAGAAGAGTGTGGATTCCTTCTCTGGCTCACATCCTTCCAGGATTCTCCACTCTTTTCAGTGTTCTCAGGTTTCCTAGCTTCACTTTTCTGGTTCCCTAGTCAGAATGCAGAGAGGTTTACATGTGACTCACTGGAGTCATTGTTCTCACAAAGTAGAGGATGCTTAGCATCCAATGAAAAGCTGTAGGGATGAGAAATTACTTGTGCTGTTTTGTCTGCCATCCTTAAACTCCTCCCAGCTCCCAAACTGTCTGCTTTTGTTTACTCTCCAGTAATTTCAGGTAGATGTTTTGATATTAAGTCCAGGTTTTTATAGTTGTTTTATGCAGTGAGTAGGAGTCATCCTGCATTTCTTAATCCATCATACTTGGATGTGAAAGTATCTGTGCTGATTTTATTTTTTTAAATATTGACTTATTTTTATTGGACTATAGTTGATTTACAATGTTGTATAACAACAGCTTCAGGTGAACAGCAAAGTGATTCATTTATTTTTATATACATGCTGATTTGATTTTTAACATTTTATTTGGTTCAAAGGAGCAATAACTTGAAATAGCCTGTTTCTCTCTATTTATTTTATCAGCATATTCCCAAGAAACTTAAGGAAGTGTATAAATATTCAAATATCCAGATTTGGGGGAAAGATCTTGACATGTATATATGTGTGTGAATATATACACAGTCCTTCATCAGAAGTTCGTTTAATAGTTATCAATTCTCTGTCAATACCTACTAATCCTTTCAGTATCTTAAATAGAATATATTGTAGTACAGTATTTATTTATTTATTTTATTTATTTGTTTTGGCAATGCCGTGTGGCATGTGGGGATTCCCTGACCAGGGATTGAACCCGTACCCCCTGCAGTGGAAGCATGGCGTCTTAACCGCTGGACTGCCAGGGAAGGCTCACATTGTAGTACAGTATTGATTAATGATTAGGAGTACAAACTCCAGAGCTAAGTTATCTAGTTTTGAATATCAGCTGTGTACCTTATTAGTTAGGTATCCTTGGGAATTTTACTTAACATCTCAAGATCTCAATTTTTCCAGCATAAACAAAGACCATAGTTGTACATATTTGATAGGGTGGTTGCTGGAATTAAATTAGCTAATAGATTTAGAGGGCTTAGACGTGTGTCTGGCACATAATAAATAATAAATTTGAGCCACATGATTATTGCCTTAATAGAAAATTAGAAAGAAAGGTAAAGAAAATAATGTAAAGCAAGTAGATCTAATGGCAGGATATCTTGAGATTTTGAATGGAATAACCCAGCTGAACAAATTTTGGAATGAATCTGTAGAAAGAACTCAAGATTAAGATTGTACTAACAATATCTGGTGGTACCTTACTTTTATCAAATGGCTTTTCTCTCTCAGTGCTAGACTGCAGAGAGGAAATTGGTAGTATCCCAAGCCTAAATTTATGAATATAGCAGATATTAGTAGTTATTGTATCAGTCAGGTTAGGTGATGTGTTGATGACAAATAAGAACAAAACAAATGAAAAGAACAAATATTCATTTTATGGTTATGTTGCTTCTCTCTTTAGGATTGGCTGGAGCTCTGCTGTGTGTCATTACTGTCTTCACTCTGGACCTGGGCTGATGGAGGAACTGCCATCCAGAACATTGGCAGAGGGAAAAGAGAAGGTGCTGAGATATCTCACAATCGTCAATTAGATGTGAAACCAGGAAATCACACTCATCAATTTTGCACATAACTCACTCGCCTGAACTCACATGCTTCTATCTAACCATGGGAGGCCAAGAAGTACAATTTTATCATGAGCCTCTATGGTAGATAGCAGGAAACATTACTGAGAAGCATTAATGACTATCACAGTTATCAAAATATTAACAGATGGCATATTCTTATATTGCACTTAAGAACACAATTAAAATAGCATTCTTCTTATATACAACACTTAATTAATCTGCTGATTAAACTTCTGAAAAGCATATAATTGACAATGCTTATGAGAAAAAAATGGGAGATTTTTAGTTAAATCTATTGCTGCAAGATATTAAAGTAGGCATAAAATTATACTAGACATTTTTATATACTCTATTATTTTCCAATATTAGGTCTCTTTTATCTCTCTTATTAAGTAATGATAAATTATATGCTGAAGAAATGTTAATATTGTGTTTGATGCTATATAAATATACTAACACTCAGAAAAATTATTCAGTTCTCTTAAGCATTCATATGAATTATCTGACATATTTCAGGTTCAACAATTATAAAATAATGGGCATGTTTTTTCCATGACCCTCAGAAGCTTGATGTTTATTGGTAGAAGTGATCATGTGAAAATCATTTCCAGCTCAATCTTGGGGAATAATAATGAGAGTCATGCTCAGATGGGCCTCATCAAAACTGCCTGAAGGATCCCTCAGAATAATAATCAGGAAATCCAATTGAAAGATCTGAAAATGGGATATTGAATAAGTTGGAGTGAAATGAAAGGGTCAGTATGTGGTAAATTTGAAATAATAAAATCAGGGAATATTAAACCTAAGAGAATCTTCAAGTCACATCTATTTTGATGTCTCTCTCTTACACACTAGGAAATAGATGTTACGGGCTTAACCAAGATAATCCTAACTGGTTGCAGAGCTAAGCTAGTACCCAGTCCAGTAACTACCAAATCTGTGCTATTTTTACTGAGCGGTGGTTCACATCAGGAAGTGAAGAGTAAATGAGAGTAAAGTTTATTTTTAGTATTTTCTCCTGAAATAGACAACCTAGTAAATTTCCATTATACTGTTTAATCTCTGCTACACTCACCAAAGCACATTTCCTCATGGAAAATAACTCTAAACTTCAAGAGCCAAAATTTGTCACACAGATTGATTTCTGACCTTGCAAATCCTGCTTAGAAAGCATATTTCATCTTTTTTAAAATTTTAACACGTATTTTCTATTGACTGAATTAGAAGAATAGCTGTGTCACAATTGTGTTTAATGTCTTCAACAATTCACTCTCCTTTGTCTTGATTGTTTGAATATGCACTTAAAAATATTAGTTTGATAACCTGGGAAATGCATATTGAAGCATTTTTGGAAGTGGCCAAATAAAACTAGAAAAATCTCTGTAATCTTTTTTTTTTTTAATTTTAACTGGAGCCAGTATAGTTAGAGATAGTCATGGGAATTGAAAAATAGCTTTTATGGCTGTGATGCCAGACCACAGAAAATGATGTACAGCACTGTCGAAGTGGGGAAAAACTGGTCAAAGAAAAACATAACAAAATATACAGGGAAAAATTATACTAATCAGATCTCTGGAGCTGAGACATTTATGAGACTATATGCAAGAGTTAACCCCAATTGCTCCTCTCTGCCTCTCTTGCGAATTTACATTGTTTAACCATTGCTGCTAAGAGGTGAACCCAAGCTTTCTACTCCTCCATCTTGTCCTGTGTTAATACAACCTAAGTGTTCCCATCCCTTCCATGAATTTGAACAGTTACATTTCTCAGACTAAAACTGAACTGCGAGTGACATTCCTCAATTTTTCCTAGCAAATATTTAAGCTGTGTTCTTACTCTAGAACATGTATCTTGGAGATGTTCTCATGTTGAAACATTTTAATTAAGACTTAAGCAAACAGCTGTTCTTCTTTTACACCCTCAATAACACCATTCTCATCATCTGTGTTACATTTTGAGCATTATGATAGGAAACACTGTGTAATGTGGTATTTAAGCCACAAGCTCTCCAGCCCACTGTCTGGATTTGAATCCTAATTTTGCTACTCAAGATCTGTTCAACCTTAGTACACTTACCTGAACTATTTGGGCTTTGATTTCCACATATGCAAAACAGGGACAAGATTGTCCTGTCACTTCCAAGATTAGGTTGCAAAAGAAGTATGTCTTCCATGACGGATGCTTTTCCTCCATGTCTCTCTCACTCTGGGAGAAGCCATGTGCCACGTTGTGAGGAAGCTCTGTGGAGAGATTCATGCAGTGAAAGATTATAAGGCCTGTTAACAATCACTTGTGTGAGCTTAGAAGCTATGCGTCCCACAAATCCAGTGGAGCCTTCAAACTCCCCCTGACTGTGACCTCAAGAGAAACCTCGAGCCAAAGGGACCCAGCTCAGCCATGCCCAGATTCCTGACCCATAGATCTTATGAGATAATAAGTAGTTGTTGTTTTAAGTCACTAAATTTTGGGGTGACTTGTTATGCAGTAATACAAAACTAATACAGTGAGTGTGAAAATCATTCTAAACACTGTTCTTATATTATTTGTTATGGCATCAATAATTCTTTATCATTTAAAATTTTTTCCTATGTAGCAAATCTCATTATCAAGTCATATACATTTATTCTACTGATTTTAACTTTTTCTCAATATCATCATTATGGTCTCTTCCGCTTTCTGAAAGTAGGTTCCTATGAAACTTTTCATAAGCACAAATGTGTAAATCAAAGAAGCAAATACCTTAGGATGCATTTTGCTAATGGATGCACTGAATTAATTGAGATAAAGCACGGATGCTTACAGACACAATTTTAAAGCTATGGCAATTTGATGCTGAGATGCTGGTGTAGTTCCCAGGGAAGGAGCCCAGAGGTATCACTCTTGCAGCTTGGGGGCTCACTGCAAAACAAACAAGAATGCTATTTTCACTTTTCACCTTTTTTCATAAAAGCAAAAATCCTCTTTGGATTTCTTTTGATTAGTGGAACAGGTACTACTATAGGTCTTTCGCATGAGGCAAGTGGTGTAAAGCAAACTTTCGAAAAGCCAAGGATGGCTGTATATTAAAGGTCCTTTTCTTCTCTCATACCTCCTCGAAGTGGGTGTAAATGCTCCTTGGTAAAAAGAAGGACAGGAAAAGCAGTCAAAGTCACAGTCTGCTTCAATAGCTCTAATCTCACGTCAGTTTGTACAGCCCGCCCAGAGAAAGAGCTTCCTCTACTCTGAGGTCCGGAGTTTCTTTCCGCATGGCTCTACATAGAGGAGAATGGGGGAGTCAAGGTGGTTATGCAAGTACATGAACCGTTAATCACACAAATTTGAAAAATTGGTTAGCAGGTAAAAAAAAAAGAAAAAAAAATCTCTGGTACCAGACATTTCCTTAGGCATACAGAATTAACTTAACCCTTTTTTTATGTCCTACATGAAATTCCCCTTTTGTGGCTGCATTATTCATTGTCCCATCCTTCTTAAATTCCTTCCCTCCCCCGAGAAAAAGCTAACTACATCATTTGCGTGTCTGCCTCTTCTTTTAGTTTACTCTATTGATATAGAATTGTATCTGTTTAATGTGATTACCATAATTTGTGGATAGTGCAGTTTTAGATGAGATATGAACTCTGTTTGGTTCAACACCTTCTGTGTACCTTGCTCATCTCAATTTGGAGTCACAAGGAAATAGACATTCTTGTGTTTGTGTGTGTGTGTGTGTGTGTGTGTGTGTGTGTGCGTGTGTGTGATTTAAATATATATTTTTAAATTTTTAATTTATTTTTTAGTTTTGACTGACTGGTATGATTTTTCCTAAATTTATTAAAGCAACTTCATTTATTTCTACTAACTAAATCTATCTTTAATTACCCTAAATAATAGATACCCCTTCTGATAACTTTTTTGATAAATATTCAACATTTCCTATCTTTCTAAAATTTTATCTCTTTTTAAAATTGTGCTACTTAATGACTTTTTCCCGTCTTTCTAATTTTATTTTTTTCTCATATTATATCTACTATAATAATACTATATATTAACACAAATATTACTTCTTTATTATTATTATAATTCCCCATACAAAATCACAAAAAAATTACTAAATGTCCCAATCCTTTCTTCTATGGGTTGACATTCTCCCATTCAAGCCAAAGTACTACATTCAAAAGCAATATACTTTGGCCTCCAAAAGTAGCTCTAACCTTCCTCTTGCCTAAGTATTCAAAAGTTGCCCAGTTTTTACCTATCTCTCAATCTCATTTTTGCCTACTCAAGCAATAATGCTATACCAAATGTTCCCCCAAACCTACTGCCCAGTGTTCCTTCCACCACTCATCACTCTAATCTATTCTCAGAGAGAAGCTCAGACATGAGGCATACTCATTTGAAATGGACTTGTTCTATGTATCACCTTTGACCAAGAGGGTTACATTCTGCAGTTTTCAGACATCTGTATTATGCCTCTCTCCCAATGCCAGCCATTCTGTGTTCAGGCTCACCACTCTAGTACCCACAGGCATGTGATAGGACTTTCGTTTCCACCAAGGGGTCCTAAATTTCACATCTCTAAACATTGGATTCAAAATGCTTACCCAGTCACCATTTTGTGTTCCACTACATGAGAGGTTTATGTGCCCTAGTTATTTCCTAACACGGTCAACATTTGTCCCAAATGGGGTTTCCATTAGAGTCAACCAAGAAAAAGCTACCAAGATTACCACAGTTTATTACATCTGTTTCGAGTACAACTTTCCTGTCAGTATGTTAAAATAAACCACAGAGGTAGGCCTAATGTAATTTAAAATATATTAATTAAGTTCAAACAATGGACAGTATGCTAGTCTGAGTGCTAACTCCATAAAATTGTGAGCCAGAGAGACAACATCTTTAGAGGGAGATGGAGAATGTCTCTACTGGAAATGAAATAGTAATCAGGTAAATTTTACACAGAAAAGTGTAACAGTTCTGAACTATTGTAATAGAATTTCCGTAAGACTGATTTTTTTTTTTTTTTTTTTTTTTTTTTTTTTTTTAACCAAAACATCATTAATGAGAAGACAGTGTGGTCAGATGTAAAAGCAACTGGATTTGGAGTCATTACACCAGGGTCCTGGTTCTGGTATATCAACTCAGGAGACATGTAAACTTAGATAAATCATGTCTGCTACTTGGATTCCACCTTCCTCAAAATTTCAGTGTCAGACCAGCTCATCCCCTATGTCCCTTCTAGCTCTGAAATGTATGATTCCACTTTTTCCTAAGCCTTATGGATACTCTAAGCCATGCTTGTAATGAAATTGATGGAATAAATATTTGCAAGTTAAACTCAGTGACTTCTCAGTGACTGCTATACATTTACTGTTTGTGTCCCCTCAAAATTCATATGTTGAAAACCTAATGTCCTGGATGATGGATTAGGAGGCGGGACATTTGGGAGATGATTAGGTCATGAGGGCTCCACTCTCATGAATGGGATTAGTGCCCTTATTAAAAAGGCCTGAAAGAGTTCCTTTCCCCTCCTGCCATGTGAGGTTACTGCAAGAAGACAGCCATAAATGAACCAGGAAGCAGGCCCTCACCAGTCACAGAACCTGACCCTATAGGCAACCTGATTTTGGACTTCCAACCTCCAGAACTCATGGAAAATAAATTTTGGTTGTTTACAAGCAAATAAACAAATAAAATAAAAGTTTATAAGCATATAATCCAGTCTATGCTATTTTGTTGTAGCAACCCTAATGGACAGAGACCAATGTCTAGGATCATCTGTGCAGTTACTTTCACCAGTCTTGCAGAATAAAAATCACCCCTCTCTAGTACATGTCTTCATAACAGCCCTTCTAAGAAAAATCTCTGATTTCAGTTACAAAGCAAAGGCAGGAAACTGGCAAAGAACATCCTACTGAGGTATTGACCACGTGGCCTTTTTAACATTTTATGGCCCAGCCTGAAGCTTCATCTTCCTTGAGTATATTCATTGCTTCTAAATGTTTTGAAAGATTTGAAACTAGTTCTAGCAAGAGACATTCCCATTGCAAGGCTTCTTCCTAAAGTACGATAGGTAATGCCTCACATAGAACATGAAGGCCTCTATTACAGCAATTATGGATGGTTGTTACTTTTGATTAAAATTAAATTAAATAGCACTTGAGAAATAAGGAGAGATTTAATTATACTATAAAAACTGTCAGCCTTTCATTTTTAACATCTGTTAGACATGCATGCCAGTAGCAATGGTGTGGAGTATTTGCCAGACACCTAGTCAACAAACCCCTATGAATCATCTGAGAGCTGAGGCAATGTGATTTCAAAGAGTGTACTTTCCAAGTCCGATGACTTGATCCAAATTAAGTACATGTTAGGACTTTCTGATTCTAATTTTTCTTCATTTTACAGGGAACAAAAAGTGTTTCCAGCTTTTTTGCTCTTCATTATGATGGATTTGATCTGGCAAGTCATGCCTGTGCTACAGCAAAGAGCTGGAATGCTGCAAAGAGGAGCTTGTTTCCCTGAAAGGTGCCAAATGTGTAGTGTTTTGTTGCCCTCGTGTGATGTTTCTGTAAAGGTTATTTTTAACTTTGATATTTAAAAGGCAAAATCATTGGAACTCTCAGCTCTGGAAAGTGTTTTTGGCCTAAACAGTTTTGGATCAATGTTAACTAATTAGAAGGCAGGCAGGTGGTAGCTGGTGATGCATTTCTAGTAGATAAACTCTCTCCTTTTAGCTCTTCTTTCAGTCATCAATATATGGACCAGAGAACTGGAATGCAACTTCGTAAAAGTAACAGCCCCTCTGCGCCTCTGTTTCCTTATCTGTTAAAAAGAGGGTTTCTAGTAGATAAGCAGACCTAGCTTTAAAATTCAATAATCTTCAAGTGTCCTTATCTCAAGGTGGTTGAGTTTATGACTCTTATTTTTTTCTTAATTTTTTTTTCTTACTTTTAGGGCCTTTTTATTTTCCTTTATTTATTTCTTTTCTTTTCTTTTCTTTTAACAAATAAGTTTAGGTTGTTTTAAAAATAATCAAAAATGCTATTTACTTTTTTTTTTTTTAAAGGTGTCAATTTCTGAATTACCTCTCCCCTATATTATTTTCAGGTATAGTTATGAGACCTCTGAGGTTGACTTCATCTGTCGCCTCCCTCATGTTACTACAAATTAGAAACACAGGCCTTTGGCCATTATGAATTAAGATCCTTCCACTGATTGTGCTGCAGCATTGGCTACTGCAGTCCATTCTGTTCCATTCGCTTGCAGGTATTTATGCCTTAGAGGTAACTGGTGCTTTCTTGGATCCTGAGACATCCCTGGGCTATCATGGCAGTCATAAGGGGCACAGATTCAGTGATATCCATCACAGGGGTAATTGAATTCCCTCTCCTGTTTTTGCTCTCTTTTTCTGGACTTAATCTCAAAGGTATCCATGTCATTTTATCTACTAATTTATTGAGTAAACCTTTACAGAGCATCGTCTGTGTGCTCGGCATTGTTCTAGGGCCTGGTATAGAACACAGTCCATTTCTTCATGGAGCTTATGTTCTATTTGTGAAGTCACTTTGTGACTCCGCATTCATGTCCTGTGAGCTCCCTTCTGATAACAGCTGAGATGAACTAGAAGCCATGGTTTTATTTCTAGGTAAAGAACCAAATAGCAATACCTATTTGTGAAATGATAACGGAGGCTGTCATTTATTGAGTTATTTGAATGCATAGAAATAAACCATGAATGTTTGTAATCCTCAAAATAATGCCATCAGATTGGTGTCATTACATTTTAACAATTAAACACCAATTTACAGGTGAGGAAATTGAAACTAATAAAACTATATCGCTTGTCCAAAGTTGCACAATATAGAAACTATACAATCACAGTTGGACCCAGGTATTCCTAACCTCAAAGTCTTGCTCTTACCTTTATACAATATTGTGGCTAAAATGAGCAGCAAGCTGAATCATAGAAATTGGGGGAAGTTAGAAATTTCTGCCGGAAAATATTTTTATCATTTATTTGATTAATCCTGCAGTTACCCACTGGTTGTTCATTATTTGGATTAAAGTATTTTCCCTTATTAAACTTTAGAAAGCATGAAAAGGGTAATAAATTAAACTATTATCATTTATTAATACTTTGTTGAGAATTTATCATAAAATTTCCTACTATGCATAATAAAAGAGAATACTGACTTTGGGGTTCCGTGATTTGGGCTCTTTTTTCCCTCTCATCTTAATAATGGGTGACACATAAACACACTTCCTAAGATGAGCAAACAACTTTACTTAGGTGTTTATTTGTACATATGTCGTGAAAGACTTTATTGTTAACACTGAAAGGTCTGAGATGGTTTTTTCCTTCTTACGGGTTAACAAGCCTGTTGAAATTTCAGGGATGCTGGCAGATGACACAAGGCTCCTGAGACAGGGACAAATGACTTGATTACTCACAGGAGAGCAAGCAGCATGAACATCAGCATGTTTGGCACCAGTTCCCCTAATCTCAGTTCCTTTAAGGTGCTGTAAAAAGGAGCAGAGATCCCTGCACACACAGGGGCTTGTCTTACAGGAGTGGGAGACCTTAGTTTAAGAAAACAATATTTGACACTCAAAATAAGCATGCCTTCCTTTGCTCCTATGAGGATAGTGTCTTTTTCTTCCAACATTATTGAAAAGATAGTCCAGAACAAAGGCAGTTGGTGTTCTTTCCTACAAAACATGCAGAAATGTTAAAGATACATGAAGAACTGCCTTTCAACACTCATGATTTGACCATGTCCCTGCTTCATGGAATGGCTTCTCTCAGGTCTTGCTGACTTGTTCTTAAGTATCTCATAGGGTTCTCCTTTAGGACACTGTAAACCATATGCCCATACATGAATCTATTTTTGTCTCTATCTATGCCCATCTATTTTTTTTTACTACCTTTACTTTCCCCTTCATCGTGATATTCTGAATTATTTTCTTTGCCCTTCATCTTGATATTCTGAATTATTTTCTTTCCTTTTTTATTAAAATATAGTTGAATATTATTTTTATTGAAGTATATACCTATTTATTTTTAAATTTTATTGAAGTATAGTTGATTTACAATGTTGTGTTTAATTTCTGCTGTACAAAGTGAGACAGTTATACATATATATATATTATTTTTCATATTCTTCTCCATTATGGTTTATCACAGGATACTGAATATAGTTCCCTGTGCTCTACAGTAGGACCTTGTTGTTTACCTATCATATACAATAGTTTACATCTGCTAATCCCAATCCTCCCTCCCCAGAAGTTTATCTATATTTTTAATTGAAGTATACTGAATTATTTCCTTTGCTTTTGAAAATCTGCAGTGTTTATATTTTTGTAGGCTACCTGAAATGCCATTTAAAAACAAATCAATTAACTACTATGTAACGCACCATCCCAAAATTTAGTGACTTAAAACAGCAGTGATCTATTAATTCTGACAATTGTGTAAGTTATTCGGAGGGTTACTTTGCTCCTTCATCAGGGTTCATTCCATCCTGCTTCATTAGCTTGAGGGTAGGCTGGTCTGCAATGTCCAAGATGGCTCCACTCACATGGTGGGTGGGTAGTGCTGGCCTTAGCTCTTCTTCATGTGACCTCTCATCCCCTAGGCTAAACTGCCTTTCTTACCTGGTGGGCTCAGGGCAACATTCCGTGAGGGAAAAGGCAGAAGTTGAAAGGCCTGTAAGGCCTAGTCTCTGGATTTGTACCAGATTCTATTGGTCAAAGCAAGTCCCAGGACCACCCAGATTCAAGACGATAAAGAAACAGAGTTCATCATTTGATGAGAAGAGCTACAAAGAAATTATGACCATAAATATTCTATTCCACCTAAAAAGTTGATGAATAAACTTATTTTATGGTGAATTTCAGTAAATCACTTGACTTCTTTGGAATTTAGTTTCACCCCCAATAAAATCTAATATAAATTTTTAAAAGTTTATTTATTGATTTATTTTTTTATACAGTGGGTTCTTATTAGTTATCTATTTTATACATACCAGTGTATATATGTCAATCCCAATCTCCCAATTCATAAAATCCAATATAAAGTTAAATGACATGCAAGGTCCCTTTCAGATCTCAGTACCTCTATGTCTAAGATACTTTCTAAAGTGCCATTTTCTGAGACTAATTAGGCTAAGGAAAGCATAGGAAGAAACTATTGGCATTAGCTGAGGGTGTGTGTAAGCCTGCAAGTAGATGAAAGGATATATCTGCAGTATTAGGGGTGTACTCAGAAAAGATACAGGTGGCCACTAAAAGGGGAGTTGGTGAAAGAGATGAGATAAAGGCAAACTGAGTATTTAATCATTTTGTTGATAGTGAGTTATACAAGTTAAATCATGCCTAGATAGTTCTAAGTGCAACTTCAAAGCCAGAGAATTTACATTTTGTATTTCGGTAGCTCTCCTACCCCTAATGTGAAGAATTATATTTAAAATAATTAGACATCCATATGATTTGACAATAAGCCTTTAAAAATCACTGGAAGTTCATATCTAGACCTCAGTGACTAAATTTGCTGTTAGTAATAGTCTCTGTGTTTCAGGATCTTTGGGTACAAAGCACACAAAGATAACGAGAATAAATTCAAGTAAAGCCGATTCACTGAAAACTCAATTTGCCTGTTGATGAAAATAGCAGATAGCAAATTAATAGATTGCCATATTGATTAGGATTTCATTTTTCAAAGTTTAATTATTCAGTGCCTTTCAGCATGTTAGCTGCATATTTCTTAGTCTAGTTTGGTTTAATGTCAGGATCATGCATGTTACATATTCCAGTTTATATTTAAATGGGTTTTTGCACCCATGTAAGTGTCTATCTTCTTTGTATTTTTAAGCTTTTTTTTTCTTCCCCTGTGTTTGCCTGCCTCTGGAAGCACAACAGTTGAAAAATTTTCTCAATTCCTCTTTAAGGTATTTGATATGTTTTGTAATTAAGGTGCCTTGGGAATTGATCATATGGCACATTACTTTTCTGCAAGTTAGCTTTCGTAAAATTGGCTTTTGACAAATTTGTCATTTTGTAAATTGGTTATTTGACTTATTTGTCATTTAATGAGTTGGTCATTTTCTGATTTTGTTATTTATTGAGTTTGTCTTTCCAATAATTGGCTATCATTTAATTGACCTAGGCCAGCAGTGTGCTGGAGCCAGTGTGCCCCAGACCATGAGACCCTACTGCGCATGTCTTCTAAACTTCAGATTCAGTACATAAAATTGGCCATGGTGGGAGCGTTTGGACCACAGAAACCTGCAAACTCTTCAAATAAGGGCTTTTTTCTTTTTGGAGAACCAGTTTACTAGCCCACCATTTCCTAGAACCCATCAATTCTTAATAGTAGTTAAAAATTCAACGTCCTATACATACTTTCTATTAAAAACAGTCAAAATATTTGTGGCTTTCAGAGAATGACCAAATAAGTCACTTTGGTATATTCGCACCAGTAGGTGATAATGATTATAATTATGATAAAAATATCAGCTATCAATGCTAGCCTCTTCTCCATATCAGGTACTAGAGAGGTCACTTTACATGTGTTCAATCCTCGATTATGAATGAGACATTATCATTCCCATTTTATGAGTGAGAAAATTGCACTTCAGCAAGAACCAAGATCTAATTTCAAAATTATTTTCCATTTTGCTTCATAGCCTTTTGTGGCTGAAATTCAGAAGTTCTACCTCTGAAAAAAATTATCTCATTTTTAGGGTAAGGAGACTAGGGAACTGGGAGAAGGTTAAATGTCATTATAACTGTATTGATTGAAACTCATAATATTAATGATATAACCTTTAAATTCACATATAGACTGAGAGTGCTTTGCTCCAAAAAATTCTGGTGAGACTGACTTTTTGCATCTTTGCTAGAGTCTATTAGGATGTACCTTGATTTGGGCCATTAGTTACAATTTTCTAACCATGTCCCCACCCCCAAAAGTGATATTTCTGCAGCAGGAAGGGAATTCTGAAAATGGATTCTCTACTCAATAAAGCACATTAGAGTTAAACAGTACTTCTGTGTTTTGAGATATGTTTGGTAATGGGACAAATGTTTACTTCTCTTTATTGATCTATAAACACATGCCTCCAAGCACTTTAGTAAATTAAATTACTGGCCATTTCATGCACAGAAAAATCACTTAAAGTTACCTATATCTTGGGACAACGGACATTTACAGTGAACTCTGGAATGGGACCACTAATTGGTGAACATCATATAACATGCCTGAAAGTAAGGGAATTCTTATAACCACTATCACCAAATATCATCCCAAATACAGGTGTGATAAACCAGATCATTTACTAGTAGCCCATGTACTTCAAATTAGTTTCCAGGGAATAGATTAAGAGCTGGGCACAATTTAGTAGACTAGCCAGAACAATAAAATTCTAAAAAGCAAATTGCTTGAGTCTTCTGTGCCATTTTCCCAGTTGATCTTTAAAATCTGTGATCAAGTTGTTTGATATCACTGTTTAAGTTTGGTTCAGTTTATTTTTTTATTTTATTTTTTATTTTTTGTGGCCACTGTTGTGGCCTCTCCCGCTGCGGAGCACAAGCTCTGGATGCGCAGGCTCAGCGGCCATGGCTCACAGGCCCAGCCGTTCCGCGGCATGTGGGATCTTCGCGGACCGGGGCACGAACCCGTGTCCCCTGCATCTGCAGGCGGACTCTCAACCACTGCGCCACCAGGGAAGCCCGGTTCAGTTTATTTTTTATACAGATCAGAATGTTCAGAGAAGCAAAAAGACCTTAATCCTTAAAATCATGCCATGGAAAGAAATCAAGAAACTATTATTTTAAATCTCCTGATGGCTTTCTAAAGCAGTTATATTAAATGCTAAGTTTGTTATAAACTTATATTATCAGTTATATTAACTGATAAGTTTAAGTAACTGATGCAGATTTTTTTATCCATATATAGGTTTAACAGTAAGTCAATACATAAAGTATATGAAGCATCTTGGGATGTAGCTTGGGATGTAGTAAAAGTGAATTGTAGAAAATATGGTCTCATTATCTTCATCTTTTTTTTCTTTGTTTTTTGGAAGATGAAAGAAAAAAAGTCAGGAAAGTTACCTCTTCTAGAGAAATTAGCAAGTTAATAAAAATGACCATTGGTTGACATTTTTAGAGAATAACTATTAATAGTTAGGTAATTATGCTTGCTATTTGAATAAAGACTTGCATTTGATAGAAAAAATCCTTTTATTGTTAAGTAAATAGTGCTATACTCTTGTTCACTCAATTTCCTGATTAAGCAAACACAGCCTGGCATTCAAAGACAAGACACATTTGGTAGCATTAATGGCATTACTAATATATATGCATAAGAAGGAGTGACATATGACAGGCTTGCAAACTCTAATCAATAAAACTCCAACCATCGCCACTGAAACTCTTAAAGAATTGATTTGATTTAAATGGAATTTTCTATTTCTGAAATTCATATAGGTTTTCATGCCCAGCCAATATATAAAATCCAGAAGTGGCCAAATTGAAAGAGAAATAGGAATTTATAAATTCCGTGAGATAATAAGGAAGGGTTTTTCTTTTACTTATATTTTCAATGCATCTAATATGATGCCTTGAAGTTAGTATGAGACTAATATATCTTTATTGGTGACTTACAATTGACCCTTCAAAACCTCCATATCCATGTTTCCTCCCCTTCCGCAGATTCAATCAACCACAGACCCTGTAGTACTGTAGGCTTTGCTTTGAAAAACATATCCATGGATAAATGGACCTACATAATTCAAACCCACATTGTTCAAGGGTCAATGGTTCTTAATTTCTTTTTCACATTTCTATATTGTATTTGATTATTTTAACATCAGAAGCCAATTTCTGAAATTCTTTCACATGTGATTCAATGAGTTGCATGACTTTGGAAATGGGATTGTCTCAAAGCATAGAAATAACGGGGGGAAAAGATGAAAAAGATTAAAGATGGACAGTTTTGGTACTAAACACAGAAATAAAACTTTTGTGCATCAAAATCATGTCTATATATGCATATGATACACTATAGTTATGTGTGTGTGTGTGTGTGTGTGTGTGTATGTATAAATACAACTAAGAATACAAACATGTGAACCAAAACCTGGTTAAATTATTAGTTGCTACATCATGTTAAATAGAGGGTTTCAGAACTCTGCATTCAAGATTGGGCCAATGACTAGCTATATTAGCATTACCTGGGAGCTTGTTAGAAATGCACACTCTCAGGACCCATTCTGTCTATCGCGTAGAAATCTGCCTTTTAGTAATAACCTCGGAACATTTATTTGCACATTAAAACTTGAGAAGCAGCACTTCAGAGAGTAGACCTTTGCCACTGTGGTCCCCGTAGCTGCTCTAGTACTACCCTTCCCAATGCTTGGGAGTTCAAGCCTGCTTTGAATTTTGTGAAAAGCTCAGCAACGTGCAGTAAATTAAATTGTTTTCTAAAGCTGATTTTTAAATTTGTGACAAATATAAGCTTCAATCTAAAATGGAATGTTTAATAATTGAGGACAGTTAATTATGATATTTGTATTATATTGATTAAATACAAAAGTTATGAAATTTATATAAATAAAAAAATTTTTGAGAAAATGCTAATAAAAATTATATCACCTACATAAAGCCTGATAGAGAATAGCAAAAAGAATTGTGTTGGGATTCTTGCAATGACATTATTTTTGGTATTTTTACTTTTTTCTTGAACATCCAGTTTTAATGCATCATTACATGAATTAGAATTACATATTTTAAAAATTAATGTGCCGATCTGAGGTGGGAGGCGGAGAGCAGGGATATAACAAGGCTGGTCACTAGTTGACTCTTCTTCAAGAGGCAGTGTAGAGAGGAGGGTTCATGATACTCTTCTCTGCACTTTTGTTGTGTACAAAATTTTTCATTAAAAACATGTAAATAAATAAAATTGGAGACTTGAGTTAGCAGCTTCTCCAGGCAAACCCATAGTAGTAATTGAAAGAGCTATGCCTCTGAAGTTAAACACCTTTGTGTCTTGATTTGCCAATTACTAGCTTAGTCATGTGATATTTGTCAAGTTATTTACTCTTTCAACTTTTATTTCTACAGTGAACAAAAGGAGGATACTATATGACAAAGACTTATTAAATTTAAAAAATATATATATATATATACACATGCACGCACACACACACATGCACAAAATGTCCTTGGCACCAATCATGAAACAGATATAAATTAAGGTTAAATCTCCTTTCTCTCTCATCTTTCCCTCTCTTTTTCATACCAGCTGTCCTAAATTAGGCAAAATAATGAAAATATAATTCATATACTGCTTTTTAAGTCCAGACAAGATCATGTAATTTAACTTGAAGTAAGGTATAATATGATTTTTCTTGTAAATTATTAATGGGGCACGTTGATTACAAGTACGTGGATGTAAATTAGTCTATAACTTTAGTAATAATAGCAGGTAGCATTTACTGAAAGCTTGCTATACGTAAGGTGATATTTAGTATTTTGGATGTATTACCATCTTTAATCCACAAAACAACTCAAGACCCAGCCAGGATCCAGAAAATGAATGACCACCTTTTTACAGATGAGGTAAACTAAAAGGTTAAGTACTAAGGTCACAGATGTGACTTAACTAAAGGTTGAGTACTAAGGTCACAGATGTGGCAGGTGATGGGCTAGTATTTAACTCTTGCATAGAGGATGATAAACTACAGCCTGTTGGCCAAATCTGGCTGGCCATTTGTTTATGTATGTGTTATGAGTTAAGACCTGTTTTTACATTTTTAATGAATGAGGAAAAAATCAAAAAAATAATAGTATTTTGTGATGTGTGAAAGTTATGTGAAATTTAAGTGTTCATAAATAAAAATTTATTGGAACACAGTCACATCTTTTTGTTTACATAAGTCTATGAATCAACATCAGAGTTGAGTAGTTACAACAGCTATCCTTAAGGCCTGAAAAGTCTAAATTATTTACAATCTGGTCCTTTACAGAAAACGTGTGCCAACCTGTGCTCTGGGCAGTCTGACTGTAGAGTTAATTGACTTAATTCTTTATTCTAAACTGACCCACTAAATCCTGACATGAAGTGTCCTTTTAAAATTCATGTATCAAAAGTCTGATTGAAGAAGAAGGAAAAAGACACGGAGTGGGGTGGAGAAGAGGAGAAGAAATGAAAAGAAAATGAGAAAAGAGAAGAAAAGTTACAAGGCATCTTTTTCTCACACCTTCCACATGGGTGTTAATTTTTTTCACAGCTCTAATCTTGGTAACGAAGAGGAGCCCCCGAAACGCTCCTTTGGCAAAAGTCAGATCAAGTTCCATATCCAAAGTGTAAAGGCAGGAATTTATGGCTTTGTCATGGCTCTACCATATTAAAGAGCCAGTAGAAAGAGAGAGGGCAGTAATGTCGTGAAGAGGGGGAAGTCTGGGTCTAGCACGCTCACCGCTGGGTGTCTCACTCTTCGATGCTCCCAATAATTCACACTCTTACATTCCCCAGGACTTCAATTCCTACTCACTCTTTTCTCTTATTTTATGAAGTTTCTCTTACCTTCATTTTCACTGAGCCTAAGTGTCTTAAACAACTAAGTATTAAGTTAAAATTGTGTAGTGTAGGTGGTCCCATACATGGCCAGCACCCATGGCCAGTCTTGTGTAAGGCTTGGATCTTGCTGTATGTTCCCTTTCAGAGAGGAGTAAATGTCCAGATTCCTAGCCTTGCTGCTATCTCTATGACCTGCTTTAAACCATCTTTCACGAGGAAAGTGCCTATGCTGTCGTTTGAGAAAACAGCAACTTTTGTTTCTGCTGTTTTATTTTTAACTCAAGAACTTAAATATATATATTATATATTATATGTGTGTGTGTGTGTGTGTGTGTGTGTGTGTGTTTCCAAGTGGGAAGTGAGAACTTTGCATGACTAGTTGGATTTACCTTGAGGACAAGAACATTATATGTGGAAAAATTGCTCCATGTGCAACATGTCACATTTTTTCCCCTTTGTTTTGTGTGTTGCAATTGCAATCAAGATAGTGAAACGTGATTTTCATTTGAGTGTCCTGAGGCAAAACCTATAATAATGTTCTCCTTCTGTTCACTCATATAAGCTTTAATGAAATGGATGTCACCTCTTGGGGAAATCCAAGATCCTTTTGATTTTGTTGATTAGCCAGCTCTGGAATGTTAAACAGCTTTTGATCTGGTGACAGCTGCCTACCTAGGGGAATGGTTAAAAAAAGAAAAAAACACTTTACTTGCTTTCAAATTAAGCTTATAGGTAGTTTAGATTCTTCACCATGGCTCAAATATAACCGTTAGGGGCTCTGCTTCCTCTTAGTTGTTCTGCTGGTTTCAGCTGAATGGCTTAGAGTTCTGTTTCATTTTCTTAGGATGTTAATGTTTGTTTTATTTACATCTCTAATTTGACTTGGCCTTTTGCAAATTCTCTGTGGATTCTCTTCTATCCACTTTGTAGTAAGTCTGGGGAGTAAGGCTGGGTCATTATCAGATTCTTTAAAGGCCAGTGAATGCACCTCTGCATGTTCAAATCCCACTTCAGTGCCCAAGTATAAAAACAATCTTCTGATAGATTGTTGTATGGTTTTACTTCCAATAAACAGTGTCCCTATAACTGAGAGACAAAAGCTGTCTGTTATCTGAGTAAAAAGGCTTTGCTCATATTTTCTGAATTTGTTGGTGTTTTGCTTTGGGTCACTCATTTTTGCATTGTCTACAGGCTATCTGGCTAGTGTCCTTTACCTCATTCAGTCCCGGGTCCTTCACATTATTTTTACAATGTATGCTTATTCCTAGATCAGAGATGGGAAAAATGATTTCATTGCAGGTATGTGCTTTGATCAATTGATAATGACTTCTTAGTTCGCTGTGGTGTGAAAATTTCTGAGACCACAACTGGGCTCTGTAGAAATGGTCCATGATTAGTTTTTGACATCTGCACCAGCAACGCTTTTATTTATTTTTTAAAATTTTATTTTTAGCTGCGTTGACTCTTCATTGTTGCACACGGGCTTTCTCTAGTTGTGGTGAGCGGGGGCTACTTTAATTGCAGTGCGCTGGCTTCTCATTGCGGTGGCTTCTCTTGCTGCGGAGCTCAGGCTCTAGGTGTGTGGGCTTCAGTAGTTGCAGCATGCTGGCTCAGTAGTTGCAGCACATGGGCCCTAGAGCATGAGGGCTTCAGTAGTTGTGGCACATGGGCTCAGTAGTTGCTGCGAGCAGGCTCTAGGGAGTGCGGGCTTCAGTAGCTGTGGCTCATGGGCTTAGTTGCCTGCGACGTGGGATCTTCCTGTCCCAGGAATCGAATCTGTGTCCCCTGCATTGGCAGGCGGATTCTTAACTACTGAGCCACCAGGGAAGTCCCAAGGCTTATAAAACAGCAGAATTTTTCCAGGTATATTTCAGTCCTGTCCAATAGTATACTTTGAATTTTAAAGTTCTTGCTATAACCTTCCTTTTGTTTTTCAGAGGGAAAAAAGAAAAACCTTCATGTCCCTTAAGGTTAGAACTCATAGGACATAAGAATTATTTTTCTATTTCTTTGATGTCTTCCTCTTGCACATTCTAATTCCTAGCACTTAGCCCATACGTGGCTCTGCATGGAGCAGAAACTTAATGAACACTGAATGAATGGGGACACTGTTTTCTGGAGCAATAAGTGTGCAGACTAAACAAGGAAATATAACTTTTATACTCATAATTCCAATCAGGACTACTGGGGGCATTTATTCATCACTTTTCATATGGAGTGTATTATTCACAGTCTCATCAGGAAATAGATAATATACTCAAAAGTGAGGTTTGAGACAAGACAACTAAATTCAATACATGATTCTGGACTGGAGCCTATATTAGAATAAAAGAATGGCTGTAAAGTCATTATTGAAATAATTGAAAAATACAATTAATATGGGCTATAGATCAGTATTTCAATGCTAAATTTCCTGAATTTAATAACTACACTGTGGCTATGTAAAAGAATATGTTTGTTACAAAGAAGACACACTAAAGTATTATGGGGAAATTGTTTATAAAAATTAATTTTACAAATATATATTCATATATAAGTATGAAGAAAAGATGTAAAACAAATATTACAAGACAATGAAATTTGTCAATTTGGATATAGGAACATAAGATTTCTCTGTATCAATTTTTTTAATTTTCTATAATTTTGAAATTCTTTCAAAATAAAAGCTTAAAAAAGGTAGGTTCAACTGAACAGAGTTTGAGGAAGGGACCAGCATAGTGAAATGAAACCAACAGAGGCAGCAATGCACGCCACGGCCAACAACAATAGGAAACATACAACCTCGAGGTCCAAAGGTCCAACTGGAAGGTGCTTTACCCGAAGAACCCGGAAAGAACTGTCGCTGTGGCACATGAGAAGGCTGCTGTGACCCTGTGCGAGAAATAGGAGCCAGCTAAGAAGTAGCTGAAGGAATAAATACTACCATGCTTCTTTTTCTGTCTTCCTTTCCCCTGCTGGTGCCTCCCTCTGGATGAACTCAACCAAAATCAATGGGGAAAAAAAAGGCTGGTTGATACATTCTGTAGAGATCAGTCATGTGGGACACAGAACAGGTTGGAGTGGGGTGGAGAGTGGGACTGCAGGGCATGGAAAGACTGTTCTGCACACGGAGTGGACCCTTGGCCTTTCCCATTCTTTATTCACCATAAATACATGCAAAGGAGGAACAATAATTCTGGTCCAGCCTACATGTATTTCTCAAGCGTTTGGTGTTCTTTCACTGATCACATGTTCATTTGTTTGTTCATCTCCAATATCAAACTAGTTTAATATCCAGGCTGTATTTTTGCAATGTTTTTGCAAATATCTAGTTTCCTTAAAATGAGATTGGGCATAAGCTGGACTATTACCAAAATTGATGCAGATATTGCTTTGGACTATTGGTGATCTGCTATGATTTCAGAAATTTTAATACACACAACTTCTTTTCTGAAGGACTGAAAGTATTTTGCACGTCATTAGATGCATTTTTACTGATAGCGTTGCAGGATGGCATGGCTTTCATTACGCAGGGTGAGAACACAAAGAGCAAAAAAGGCTAAGAGGATCCTAATAGGGAGCTTTGCAAAAACTGAATTTAGAAAGCACATTTGCTGGATTTAATTACAAATGTTCCTTCCATAAATATGGAGTTTATAGCATCCATTGTTTCGGCTTTTAAAAACTATTAATGAGTGCATATATGGGTAATTAAGGCAACACCTGTAGCTAGTTGAAATTCTATTATTATAAGTAGAGAAAGAGGTGTTGACCTCATGTTTCAACTTCTAACTAAAATTTAGGAGCTCAAAATGCTTCACTTTCTAGACTGAATTTGTCCTATATTTCACTGCTTGAAGTTCCTGTTTGTCGACTCCACTCAGGAAATTTTTCTCTGAGTTTCTCCTGTTGTGGATACTGGGCTATGTTGCTCTGACCCTCCTTCAGAGGAGGATCAGCTACTGGGAGCAGAGCCAGAAGGCAGGCTCAGCTAATAAAATCAGCCTTGACCCTTACATCATATCAAATAAAAATGTTAATTTGGAAGCATGCTTATTATTATTCAAACTAGTCACATTTTCAATCACGTTAGCTACCAGGCTAACCAACGTGGTAGTTAGCCAATGGACCGACTCTTGGAAATGAAAATTTTAAAAATAAAATTTTAACCTGCATGATTATTTTATATTCTGGAATGGCACCTGTAGTGTACTAGACAGACAAAAATGGTAGTTGCTTTTCCTTTCCTTAAGGGCAGGAATTGGCAAACTACAGTCCACAGTCTGAATCCACCTCCCTGTCAGTTTTTTTCTTTTTAATAAATTTATATCAGAACAAAATATTGCCTATTCATGCATACAGTATCTATGGTTGCTTTTGTGCTCCAATGGCAGAGTTGAGTATTTGCCACAGAGACTGGGTGGCCTGCAAAGGCATCCTTCTTGTTCCTTATGGAAAATGTTTGCAGTTCCTGCCTTAGAGCATTATGTAGGAGTTTTCATTTTTCTTTAATTAAGAAATAGTAGACCAAGTCAAGTTTGAATCAGTTAAACATACAAAATAAAAGTATGTTGCTTCAGAGCTTCTTTTTCTCCTTCACTCTAAGAAATCATAGGTGAAAAAAAAAAGAGTAAGGTCTAATCATGCTAAGGGGAAACTCAGTAGATAAGGGCAGTGGGAATATCTAGAAAGAATGCACATAGCCTCTGGTATAGTTTCTGTTACAGTACCTTCACTCATCACACTGGAGCCCAGGGAATGGTTTTATCACTTTTATTTTGTTCAATAAAAATAAATATATGAAAAAATGTTAATTGGGATGAAATATAAACTTAAATATGAAAGGTTAAAAAAAGTTATAGAAAAAAAGCATAGAAAAGTATCTTTAACACAACAGAGGAGACAAAGATTTCTTTAACATGACAAAAGAGCATAAACATTAAAAAGTACAAATTATTTTGATTAACTTGATTTCATTAAAATCAAGAATCATTGTTCATAAAAACAAGCCATTAAAAGATTGTGAACACAAATCACACACTGAGAACATCTTTACAATACTTATGTCTAACTATGCAGTCTTTTCCAGAATATATAAAGGATTGCTATAACTCAGTTTAAAAAAAGGAAAACAACACAATAGGCAAATGTCTTGAACCACTTTATAAAAAAGGATATCCATTGGGACAGTAAGTATCTGATAAAAAGGTCAATATCATTACTTATCTGGTAAATACAAATTACACCTACAGTGAGGTACAGTCAGCCCTTTGTATCCATGGGTTCTGTATCCATAGATTCAACCAACCATAGACATAAAATATTTTTTAAAAATTCCAGAAAATTCCAAAAAGCAAATTTTGAATTTACCATGTGCTGGCAATTATTTACGTAGCTTTCACATTATATTTACAACTATTTACATGGCATTTACATTGCTTTCGGTATTATAAGTAATCTAGTGATGATTTAAAGTATACAGGAAGATGTGTATAGTTATATACAAATAATACACCATTTTATATAAGGGACTTGAGCATCTGCAGATTTTGGTATCCACAGGAGTCCTGGAACCAATTCTCCTCTGATACAGAGGGATGATTGTATCACTACATACCCACCCAAATTAGTTGTAATTAATAAGACTGACAATATCAAGTGTCAGCAAATTTGTGGAGGAACTGGAACCCTTTTAAAAGTTAGTGAGGAGGAAAACTGATCTAACCATTTACAAAAACTGTTCGACAATATTTATCAAAGTTGAACATATGCCTTACCTATGACCTAACAATTCTATCTTAAGATATATATCTAGGAGAAATGAGTGCATATATAATCAAAAAACATGCACATGTATATTAATAACAGCTTTATTAATAATAACTTAAATGTAAACACAAGTATTCAGCAAGTAAACATGGATACATTAATTATGGTTTATTTTTGTAATAGAATATTACAAAGCAATAAAAAGAATATATTACTTATACATGCATTCACATGGATTAATTTCACAGTCATCATGTTAGGCAAATGCCTCATGCAAAAAACATATGCTGTACTATTCCATTATACAAATTTTAAGAGTAGACAAAACTAATTGATGGTGATAGAAGTAAGAAGGTTGGTTACCTTTGGAGTAGTTCATGGACTGGTAAGTTGCATTAGGGAAGCATCCGGGGTATTTTTTTTTTTTTTTTTTTTTTTGCTGTATGCGGGCCTCTCACTGTTGTGGCCTCTCCCATTGTAGAGCACAGGCTCTGGATGCACAGTCCCAGTGGCCACAGCTCACGGCCCAGCCGCTCCGCGGCATGTGGGATCCTCCCGGACCGGGGCACGAACCCACGTCCCCTGCATCGGCAGGCAGGCTCTCAACCACTGCGCCACCAGGGAAGCCCTGGGGTAATGTTTTATATGTGGATCTTGAAGGTGGTTAGATGAATACATACCTCTATGAAAATTCATTGAGTTGTACACCTAAGATTTGCTGACTTGATGTATTTTGCCTAATATATTTTAGGTCATGATTTTAAGCAACAACCACAAAAATACAACACACAGTTCAGAGTAAACACAGAAATGACAAATACATTTATAATAATTACCCTTAAAGCACTTGAACTGGAAGCAGCTCCAGGAATTATCTATTTTAATGACTGACAATTAATTCTCTGATTCATCCTAGGGCTTGGTACAAGTGCCTCAATGTCCGATTATCAAGCATATAGGCCTTTTCCTACCCCATCAGTCCTCATTCTTTCATTTTTACCTAGTTTATATTGTTGATCTTCTTCATAAGTGCTGGTTTGGCAAACCACTAAAAGAAGACTGAAAATCAGATTTATTTCAATATCTTGGAGGTCTTTAAATACAGATTTAAACATGCTTAGCTTCAACATGGCAGTGTTTCTATAGTTGTCTATTGGTCCACCCCCTCCTCTAGCAAGAAATCCATATGACAGGGACCCAACTCATTTAAATAATGTGAGGTTGGAATAAAATGAGGCTGCTTTAATGAATTATAAATAATGTAGAAGGAACATAACTCTTAAAATTATCTCTTGGAGAATGCTTTCTATTCATCCAGGGAATGGAACTAGAAGGAGCAGCAGAATCAAAGGGACTTGATATGAATGGAAAGAGCTGAGATGTTGAGCCAAGAGGAATCAGGGAGCCTGAGCAATCAGTTGAAAAGCAGTGGATTGGTGTTAGTGAAGAAAGGTCTTTATTTGACATGAATAGACCTTTCGCATGCATGGGATTTATATTCTGCCTCCATTTCTTTGTGAAAGATTATAAAATGCCATTAGATAGATAAATTATTTTGTTGAGCTGTAAATTATTTAAAATGAATATATGAGAACACATTATTTAGCTCTTGAATGAATCAGCCTATCATCAACCAGCACCAATTCTAAGTAAGATTTTTATTTCCCACTTATATACGATCTTAGTTAATCTTATAGGAAACTATTTTTTTTTTTTTTGGCCAGGATAATCAGAAAATTGTATGCTATAGTGCTTGGTTTGCCAAATATTGATGGTCTTCAAACATAGTCATTGGAAATTCTGAAGAGATCCAGTAATGGAAAAAATACTAATGCCAAAGATTTGAGCTATTATGGATTATTAAGTGTGTTTTTGTGTATATATATATATTTTTTAAACATCTTTATTGGGGTATAATTGCTTTACAATGGTGTGTTAGTTTCTGCTTTATAACAAAGTGAATCAGTTATACATATGTTCCCATATGTCTTCCCTCTTGCGTCTCCCTCCCTCCCACTCTCCCTATCCCACCCCTCCAGGCTGTCACAAAGCACCGAGCTAATATCCCTGTGCCTTGCGGCTGCTTCCCACTAGCTATCTACCTTACTACGTTTGTTAGTGTGTATATGTCCATGACTCTCTCTCGCCCTGTCAAAGCTCACCCTTCCCCCTCCCCATATCCTCAAGTCCGTTCTCCAGTAGGTCTGCGTCTTTATTCCTGTCTTACCCCTAGGTTCTTCATGACATTTTTTTTTTCTTAAATTCCATATATATGTGTTAGCATACGGTATTTGTCTTTTTCTTTCTGACTTACTTCACTCTGTATGACAGACTCTATCTAGGTCTATCCATCTCATTACAAATAGCTCAATTTCGTTTCTTTTTAAGGCTGAGTAATATTCCATTGTATATATGTGCCACATCTTCTTTATCCATTCATCCGATGATGGCCGCTTAGGTTGTTTCCATCTCCGGGCTATTGTAAATAGAGCTGCAATGAGCATTTTGGTACATGACTCTTTTTGAATTTTGGTTTTCTCAGGGTATATGCCCAGTAGTGGGATTGCTGGGTCATATGGTAATTCTATTTGTAGTTTTTTAAGGAACCTCCATACTGTTCTCCATAGTGGCTGAACCAATTTATATTCCCACCAGCAGTGCAAGAGTGTTCCCTTTTCTCCACACCCTCTCCAGCATTTATTGTTTCTAGATTTTTTGCTGATGGCCATTCTGACTGGTGTGAAGTGATATCTCATTGTAGTTTTGATTTGCATTTCTCTAATGATTAATGACGTTGAGCATTCTTTCATGTGTTTGTTGGCATTCTGTATATCTTCTTTGGAGAAATGTCTATTTAGGTCTTCTGCCCATTTTTGGATTGGGTTGTTTGTTTTTTTGTTATTGAGCTGCATGAGCTGCTTGTAAATTTTGGAGATTAATCCTTTGTCTGTTGCTTCATTTGCAAATATTTTCTCCCATTCTGAGGGTTGTCTTTTGGTCTTGATTATGGTTTCCTTTGTTGTGCAAAAGCTTTGAAGTTTCATTAGGTCCCATTTGTTTATTTTTGTTTTTATTTCCATTACTCTAGGAGGTGGGTCAGGAAGGATCTTGCTGTGATTTATGTCATAGAGTGTTCTGCCTATGTTTTCCTCTAAGAGTTTGATAGTTTCTGGCCTTACATTTAGGTCTTTCATCCATTTTGAGCTTATTTTTGTGTATGGTGTTAGGGAGTGATCTAATCTCATACTTTTACATGTACCTGTCCAGTTTTCCCAGCACCATTTATTGAAGAGGCTGTCCTTTCTCCACTGTATATTCCTGCCACGTTTATCAAAGATAAGGTGTCCATATGTGCGTGGGTTTATCTCTGGGCTTTCTATCCTGTTCCATTGATCTATCTTTCTGTTTTTGTGCCAGTACCATACTGTCTTGATTACTGTAGCTTTGTAGTATAGTCTGAAGTCAGGGAGCCTGATTCCTCCAGCTCCTTTTTTCGTTCTCAAGACTGCTTTGGCTATTCGGGGTCTTTTGTGTTTCCATACAAATTGCGAAATTTTTTGTTCTAGTTCTGTGAAAAATGCCAGTGGTAGTTTGATAGGGATTGCATTGAATCTGTAGATTGCTTTGGGTAGTAGAGTCATTTTCACAATGTTGATTCTTCCCATCCAAGAACATGGTATATCTCTCCATCTATTTGTATCATCTTTCATTTCTTTCATCAGTGTCTTATAATTTTCTGCATACTGGTCTTTCCTCTCCTTAGGTAGGTTTATTCCTAGATATTTTATTCTTTTTGTTGCAATGGTAAATGGGAGTGTTTTCTTGATTTCACTTTCAGATTTTTCATCATTAGTATATAGGAATGCCAGAGATTTCTGTGCATTAATTTTGTATCCTGCTACTTTACCAAATTCATTGATTAGCTCTAGTAGTTTTCTGGTAGCATCTTTAGGATTCTCTATGTATAGTATCATGTCATCTGCAAACAGTGACAGCTTTACTTCTTCTTTTCCGATTTGGATTCCTTTTATTTCCTTTTCTTCTCTGATTGCTGTGGCTAAAACTTCCAAAACTATATTGAATAAGAGTGGTGAGAGTGGGCAACCTTGTCTTGTTCCTGATCTTAGTGGAAATGCTTTCAGTTTTTCACCATTGAGGATGATGTTGGCTGTGGGCTTGTCATATATGGCCTTTATTATGTTGAGGAAAGTTCCCTCTATGCCTACTTTCTGCAGGGTTTTTATCAGAAATGGGTGTTGAATTTTGTCGAAAGCTTTCTCTGCATCTATTGAGATGATCATATGGTATTCTCCTTCAATTTGTTAATATGGTTTATCACATTGATAGATTTGCGTATATTGAAGAGTCCTTGCATTCTTGGAATAAACCCCACTTGATCATGGTGTATGATCCTTTTAATGTGCTGTTGGATTCTGTTTGCTAGTATTTTGTTGAGGATTTTTGCATCTATGTTCATCAGTGATATTGACCTGTAGTTTTCTTTCTTTGTGACATCCTTGTCTGGTTTTGGTATCAAGGTGATGGTGGCCTCGTAGAAAGAGTTTGGGAGTGTTCCTCCCTCTGCTATATTTTGGAAGAGTTCGAGAAGGATAGGTGTTAGCTCTTCTCTAAACGTTTGATAGAATTCACCTGTGAAGCCATCTGGTCCTGGGCTTTTGTTTGTTGGAAGATTTTCAATCACAGTTTCAATTTCAGTGCTTGTGATTGGTCTGTTCATATTTTCTATTTCTTCCTGATTCAGTCTTGGCAGGTTGTACATTTCTAAGAATTTGTCCATTTCTTCCAGGTTGTCCATTTTATTGGCATAGAGCTGCTTGTAGTAATCTCTCATGATCTTTTGTATTTCTGCAGTGTCAGTTGTTACTTCACTTTTTTCATTTCTAATTCTATTCATTTGAGTCTTCTCCCTCTTTTTCTTGATGGGTCTGGCTAGTGGTTTATCTATTTTGTTTATCTTCTCAAAGAACCAGCTTTCAGTTTTATTGATCTTTGCTATCGTTTCCTTCATTTCTTTTTCATTTATTTCTGATCTGATTTTTATGATTTCTTTCCTTCTGCTACCTTTGGGGTTTTTTTTTCTTCTTTCTCTAATTGCTTGAGGTGCAAGGTTAGGTTGTTTATTCCAGATGTTTCCTGCTTCTTAAGGTGGGCTTGTATTGCTATAAACTTCCCCCTTAGAACTGCTTTTGCTGCATCTCATAGGTTTTGGGTCGTTGTGTCTCCACTGTCATTTGTTTCTAGGTATTTTTTTATTTCCTCTTTGATTTCTTCAGTGATCACTTCATTATTAAGTAGTGTATTGTTTAGCCTCCATGTGTTTGTATTTTTTACAAATCTTTTCCTGTAATTGATATCTAGTCTCATGGCGTTGTGGTCAGAAAAGATACTTGATACAATTTCAATTTTCTTAAATTTACCAAGGCTTGATTTGTGACCCAAGATATGATCTATCCTGGAGAATGTTCCATGAGCACTTGAGAAAAATGTGTATTCTGTTGTTTTTGGATGGAGTGTCCTATAAATATCAATTAAGTCCATCTTGTTTAATGCATCATTTAAAGCTTGTGTTTCCTTATTTATTTTCATTTTGGATGATCTGTCCATGGGTGAAAGTGGGGTGTTAAAGTCCCCTACTATGAATGTGTTACTGTCGATCTCCCCTTTCATGGCTGTTAGTATTTGCCTTATGTATTGAGGTGTTCCTATGTTGGGTGCGTAAATATTTACAATTGTTATATCTTCTTCTTGGATCGATCCTTTGATCATTATGTAGTGTCCTTCTTTGTCTCTTTTAATAGTCCTTATTTTAAAGTCTATTTTGTCTGATATGAGAATTGCTACTCCAGCTTTCTTTTGGTTTCCATTTGCATGGAATATCTTTTTCCATCCCCTTACTTTCAGTCTGTATGTGTCTCTAGGTCTGAAGTGGGTCTCTTGTAGACAGCATATATAAGGGTCTTGTTTTTGTATCCATTCAGCCAATCTGTGTCTTTTGGTGGGAGCATTTAGTCCATTTACATTTAAGGTAATTATCGATATGTATGTTCCTATTCCCATTTTCTATATTGTTCTGGGTTCGTTATTATAGGTCTTTTCCTTCTCTTGTGTTTCTTGTCTAGAGAAGTTCCTTTAGCATTTGGTGTAAAGCTGGTTTGGTGGTGCTGAACTCTCTCAGCTTTTGCTTGTCTGTAAAGGTTTTAATTTCTCCATCAAATCTGAATGAGATCCTTGCTGGGTAGAGTAGTCTTGGTTGCAGGTTTTTCTCCTTCATCACTTTCAGTATGTCCTGCCACTCCCTTCTGGCTTGTAGAGTTTCTGCTGAGAGATCAGCTGTTAACCTTAAGGGGATTCCCTTGTGTGTTATTTGTTGTTTTTCCCTTGCTGCTTTTAATATGCTTTCTTTGTGTTTAATTTTTGACAGTTTGATTAATATGTGTCTTGGCGTATTTCTCCTTGTATTTATCCTGTATGGGACTCTCTGTGCTTCCTGGACTTGATTAACTATTTCCTTTCCCATATTAGGGAAGTTTTCAACTATAATCTCTTCAAATATTTTCTCAGTCCCTTTCTTTTTCTCTTCTTCTTCTGGAACCCCTATAATTCGAATGTTGGTGAGTTTAATGTTGTCCCAGAGGTCTCTGAGACTGTCCTCAGTTCTTTTCATTCTTTTTTCTTTATTCTGCTCTGCAGTAGTTATTTCCACTACTTTATCTTCCAGGTCACTTATCCGTTCTTCTGCCTCAGTTATTCTGCTATTGATCCCTTCTAGAGTATTTTTAATTTCATTTATTGTGTTGTTCATCGTTGCTTGTTTCATCTTTATTTCTTCTAGGTCCTTGTTAACTGTTTCTTGCATTTTGTCCATTCTACTTCCAAGATTTCGGATCATCCTTACTATCATTATTCTGAATTCTTTTTCAGGTAGACTGCCTATTTCCTCTTCATTTGTTAGGTCTGGTGCATTTTTATCTTGCTCCTTCATCTGCTGTGTATTTTTCTGTCTTCTCATTTTGCTTATCTTACTGTGTTTGGGGTCTCCTTTTTGCAGGCTGCACGTTCGTAGTTCCTGTTGTTTTTGATGTCTGTCTGCAGTGGCTAAGGTTGTTTCAGTGGGTTGTGTAGGCTTCCTGGTGGAGGGGACTAGTGCCTGTGTTGTGGTGGATGAGGCTGGGTCTTGTCTCTCTAGTGGGCAGGTTCACGTCTGGTGGTGTGTTTTGGGGTGTCTGTGGCCTTATTATGATTTTAGGCAGCCTCTCTGCTAGTGGGTGGGGTTGTGTTCCTGTTTTGCTAGTTGTTTGGCATAGGTTGTCCAGCACTGTGGCTTGCTGGTCATTGAGTGAAGCTGGGTGCTGATGTTAAGATGGAGGTCTCTGGGAGATTTCCGCCGTTTAATATTATGTGGAGCTGGGAGGTCTCTTGCTGACCAGTGTCCTGAAGTTGGCTCTCCTACCTCAGAAGCAGAGCCCTGACTCCTGGCTGGAGAACCAAGAGCCTTTCATCCACACGGCTCAGAATAAAAGGGAGAAAAAGTAGAGAGAATTAGTAGAAGTATGAGGAAAGAAAGAAGGAAAGGAGGAAAGGAAGGAAGGAAGAAAGAAGCAAAGAAGGAAAGAAAGGAGGGAGGGACGGAGGGAGAGAGGAAGGAAGGAAGGAGGGAAAGAAGGAAAAAAGACAGAAAGAAAGCAGATACAGTAAAAATAAAATAAAGTATAATATAGTTATTGAATTTAAAAATATTTAGAAAAAAAAAAAAGGGACGGATAGAACCTTAGGACAAATGTTGGAAGCAAAGCTATACAGAGAAAATCTTACACAGAAGCATACACATACACCTTCACAAAAAGAGGTAAAGGGGGAAAAATCATAAATCTTGCTCTCAGAGACCACCTCCTCAATTTGGGGTGATTCGTTGTCTAAAGGAGGGAAGGAAGGAAGGAAAGAAAGAACGAAGGTAAAGTATAATAGTTATTACAAATAAAATTAATTATTAAGAAAAAAAATTATAAAAAAAAAAAAAAACCATGGACGGATAGAGCCCTAGGACAAATGGTGGAAGCAAGAGTATACAGACAAGATCTCACACAGAAGCATACACGTACCCATTCACAAAAAGAGGAAAAGGGAAAAAAATCATAGATCTCGCTCCTAAATTCCACCTCTTCAATTTGGGATCATTCCTTGTCTATTCAGGTATTCCACAGATGCAGGGTATATCAAGTTGACTGTGGAGCTTTAATCCGCTGCTTCTGAGGCTGCTGGGAGAGATTTCCCTTTCTCTTCTTTGTGCTCACAGCTCACAGGAGCTCAGCTTTGGATTTGGCCCTGCCTCTGCGTGTAGGTTGCTGGAGGGCGTCTGTTTTTTGCTCAGACAGGACCGGGTTAAAGGAGCCGCTGATTCGGGGGCCCCGGCTCACTCAGGCCGGGGGTGGGGAGGGGAAGGAGGGGCACTGCGTGCGGGGCGGGCCTGCGGCGTCAGAGGCGGCGTGACGTTGCGGCAGAGGACGGCGTGACGTTGCACCAGCCTGAGGCCCGCCGTGCGTTCTCCCGGGGAAGTTGTCCCTGGATCCCGGGAACCTGGCAGTGGCGGGCTGCACAGGCTCCGCGGAAGAGGGGTGTGGAGAGTGACCTGTGCTCGCACACAGGCCCCTTGGTGGCGGCAGCAGCAGCCTTAGCGTCTCCCGCCCGTCTCTGGGGTTCGCGCTTTTAGCCGCGGCTCGCGCCCGTCTCTGGAGTTCCTTTAAGCAGCGCTCTTAAACCCCTCTCCTCGCGCACCAGGAAACAAAGAGGGAAGAAAAAGTCTCTTGCCTCTTCGGCAGGTGCAGGCTTTTACCCGAACTCCCTCCCGGCTAGTCGTGGTGCACTAACCCCTTCAGGCTATGTTCAAGCCGCCAACCCCAGTCCTCTCCCTGCGCTCCGTCCAAAACCGAAACCCGAGCCGCAGCTCGCAGCCCCGCCCGCCCCGGCGGGTGAGCAGACAAGCCTCTCGGGCTGGTGAGTGCCGGTCGGCACTGATCCTCTGTGCGGGAATCTCCCGGCTTTGCCCTCCGCACCCGTCGCTGTGCACTCCTCCGCGGTCCCGAAGCTCCCCCCTCCGCCTCCCGCAGTCTCCGCCCGCGGAGGGGCTTCCTAGTGTGTGGAAACTTTTCCTACTTCACAGCTCCCTCCCACTGGTGCAGGTGCCGTCCTTATTCTTTTGTCTCTGTGTTTTCTTTTTTTCTTTTGCCCTACCCAGGTACGTGGGGAGTTTCTTGCCTTTTGGTAGGTCTGAGGTCTTCTGCCAGCTTTCAGTAGGTGTTCTGTAGGAGTTGTTCCACGTGTAGATGTATTTCTGGTGTATCCGTGGGGAGGAAGGCGATCTCCGCGTCTTACTCTTCCGCCATCTTCAAGGTCCCCCCTGTGTATATTTTTAAGTGGTGGGGAATTAACCTGGTATAAGATGGACATCTGATGATAATGCCTTTTCAACTTTCAGCTTTTTTATAGTGATAGCAATCTGGAATAGGTATAGCTCACAGACAACCTCAAAACTGTTAGCCATAACCACCTAGAGATTATTTTCTTTATAACCAAAAGTCTAGCTAAACATAGATTGGATCACCAGCTCCTAGAAGTCCAATAAATGGTTGCCTTAAAAATCGATAGCCATTGTATTTCTGAAGTAGGCTGACAAATCAAAATATATGTTTTAACAACATGGTAGCATCACAGAGTTAAATTGATTTAAATAAGGCAAAACAGCATAAATCATCTTGTCAAATCTTGTAATCACAGTAATGCATCAGATTTGGAGATTTATGAAAACAACTTCATGGTTTTATAGCCTGTCCTTCATAGGCAGAAACTAACAAGTTCTTGAATCAAGTAAAAGCTATAATCAAGTAAAGAACTGCACGTACTTACATGCATGTATTAGGTTAAAAGATTCTTACCACCTGTATGTTTTTGTCTTTATGTTGAATACTCATCTCTACTAATAGACTCTGGCTCAGACAAAACATTTAAAGGCGTCTCTTTGTGTTCCTTGTCAGCATGCTGATTCAGCATATCTGAGGATATTGCTTTGGGAATGCATCTTTCTGGAAATACAGTCCACATGGTCCAGAATGCTTATTCAGCAAACTGATGATGAGCTGTGTGGGGAAATTTGAGGATTTATTGCTGCTTTTAAGATGAGGGCCAAATCTTTGGGATGAACTAAGGTCGATAGTTTGCTTGCCATTAGTTCATTTGTGCAGTGTACTGGAGATATAGAGTGTGATAGTTTAGATAAATGTGGTTACAAGCTCTGGAAGTATCTGGGAAACAGGTTTGTTATTTTAACAATTAAATACATTTTATGGCTTGGCTCTTTGTTGTTTTTAATTTCATTTTTAAATACATCAGAAATTATATTATACTTCTTGGAAATGTGCATATTTCATATTTGACAACCCTTTACAGTACTAAGTAACCAAAACGTACATTTTATGTTTCTGATAAAAGCATAGGATTCTAATTTTACCAATGCCAGCTTAGTTGTAGGTAAAATTTTGAACTATTAAACATAGAAATTATCTTAGAGAATATAATTTTATGTGAATACAGTCTATGGGAATTAAGATAAGGAAAAGACCAGTGTGTCCAAAAAGTTTCATAAAGCCATAAAGGATTTGGGTGGGACTTTATGCTGTCTTCTACACAATATGCAATTGATAAAAAAATTTTAATTTAATTTCAAAAAAAATCCCCACAAATAAACGTGATGTTTCCAAAGTACAACCCACATTATTAATCACTTTTTAAAGTAAGTTAAATTAAATTGATATTAGCACTATAGAGAAATATAAACAATCAAAACCTAGGTGATATAACATAAGACAGTGTAACTCAAATACCACCAGGTTTAACACAAATTCAAAGACTAGGTTTCCTTGATCAAAACTGAGGATAATGAAGATTTGTAAAAGATAAGCAAAAACAAGAACACACTGGGTAGTCTTGCTTGAAAATTAGAAAACCAGCTAGAGACCTTAGCTGAGTGAAGTGGTGAGTCATTAGTAGGAAAAGGTGAGAAACTAAATAAGATACCTTTTCAAGGGCTGTCTTGTAGAACATTGTAAGTTAATCTTAATATGAGGAGCCTGGGGGAACTCTTTTTAACTTTTTGACTTGAGAAGGTAAATGGTAAGTGAAAAGTTAGAAAGCTGATTTGAAGCAGATATTAAAATGAATGTAGAGAAAAATTGAGAATTTTAAATGTTAAGCAGGAAGATTATTTAAAATCCAGTTTAGGACTTCCCTGGTGGCACAGTGGTTGAGAGTCCGCCTGACGATGCAGGGGACACGGGTTCGTGCCCCGGTCTGGGAAGATCCCACATGCCGCGGAGCGGCTGGGCCCGTGAGCCATGGCCGCTGAGCCTGCACGTCCGGAGCCTGTGCTCTGCAATGGGAGAGGCCACAACAGTGAGAGGCCCGCGTACCGCAAGACAAATAAATAAATAAAAATAAAGTAAAAAAAAAAAAATCCAGTTTAGGGATGACCTTTAATGTTTTTGAGAGATGGGAAGAAAGTGAAAAGTAGCAGAATATGCCACCTGAGAATATACCTCTTTGGTATAAAGATTATTTTGAGAAATTGCAAACATAGGAGAAGCTCTGAAATACATAAAATAAGTAAGGAATTTATACAACAAAATAGCAATAACAAAAAAAAATCAAACAACCTGATTAGAAAATGGGCAGGTGCACTGAATAGATATTTTTCTAAACAAGACATACAGATAGCCAAGAGGTACATGCAAAGGTGCTGGACAGCACTAGTCATCAGGAAAATGCAAGTCAAAACCACAAGGAGATATCACCTCACACCTATTAGAATGGCTATCATCAAAAAAAGAAGTCTTGGCAAGGATATGAAAAAAATAACCCTTGTGCACTGTTGGTGGGAATGCAAATTGCAGCCAGTATAGAAAACAGTATGGAGTTTTCTCAAAGATTAGAAATAGAACTGCCGTATGATCCAGCGATCCCACTTGTGGGGTATATATACAAAAGAAATGAAAACAAGATGTTGAAGAGATATCTACTTTCCCGTTTTCATTGTAGTTTTATTCACAATAGCCAAGATACGGAAACAACCTTAGTGTCTGTATATGGATGAGTGGATAAAGAAGATGTGATATATATATATATATATATATAGTTCCCTGTGTGTGTTGTGATATATATATATATACTTCCCTGGCAGTCCAGTGGTTAAGAATATATACAGTGGAACTTTAATTCAGCCTTGAGAAAAAAGGAAATACTATCAGTTGCAACAACTTGGCTGAAAGTTGAAGGCATTACGCTAAATGAAGTAAGTCAGAGAAAGACAAATACTGTATGATATCACTTATATGTGGAATCTAAACAAGCCAAACTTGTAGGAACAAAAGATAGAATGTTGGTTACCAAGGGCTGGAGAGAGTAAAATGGGAAGATATTGGTCAAAGGGTGCAAATTTCCAGTTATAAGATGAATAAATTCTGAGATCTAATGTACAGCAAGGTAATTATAGCTAATAATACTGTATTATATAGTTGAAAGTTACTAAGACCATACATCTTAAATCCTCTCATCACAAAAAAGGAATGGTAGTTATGTGATTTGTTGGGGGTGTCAGCTAACGGTATGATGGTAATCATTTTGCAATGTATTGATATGTGTATCAGATCAACACATTGTGTACCTTAAACTTGCCCAATGTTATATGTCAATTATATCTCAATAAAGCTAAAAAAAATTAAAATTTACATTTAAAGATTAAATTTACATTTAAAGATTTAAATTTACATTTAAAGATTAAAAGAAGTGTTGAATCTGAGCAAAAGAATGTCTATGGAAGGATGCTGACCGTTTAGATTAGGTCTCAACAGGGAAACATGGTTTAGCGAATAATCATAGTTTCAAGTCTTCTTATTCTTGGGCTTTCTGATAATTGTGTCAGAGTTTGTTTAATTCAGGGATACTCCTACACTAGCAGAGCTAAGTAGAGACCTGTGTAAAATATATTCATATGAGGAAATCTCCACAAATATGAATTATATGATGATTTTCCGTTTATTATTTCTCTCCCCCCTATTACTGGTTTTTAAGGCAAAATAAATCATGGCAATGTGCACCGGATATGGATAGGAAGATCTCCAAGAGAGGCTCTCATTTTGAGTCCAGTGAATGGGAAGGGACGTCTCTATGGGGCAGAGGCAGTGAGAAATCTCCGCCTTCCCCCCACCTTTTTGTTTCTTTCCCAGCCCTGCTCCCAGGCAATTCCAACTCCTGACGCTGCATTTCAGTGGCAGAAGTGACCATGCAGGTACCTGAAACACTGAGATACAGAAATCCTTCTCTCTCATCAGAGGAACTGTGATCCAGAAAGTTTTGGGGGACAATTCTCTTGTTTTTCACTTCTCTATCCTCCTGCCACTTGGACACAACCAAATTTAGCTTCAGGAACCACATTGCAGAGTGGCGAGAATAAAGAAGTGGCTTACTAGCCAGAGGACCAGGAAAGGGGCCCTTGGAATCTGGAGAATGTTGGGGAGATAAAGGAAGGAGGGAGCTTGAAAATGGGATCCATCTTGGGGCTCATAAGGGAATATCCAGAAGCAGAAATAAGTTCTATAAAAGCAGCAGAGAGAACTTTCCATATAAGCCACCAGAGAACTGGGAACCGGCTTTACAGTGCCCCTTTTTAAAGTTTTGAGCTCAAAGGTGGCTTTTAACATACAAATACTCGGGACTTCCCTGGCAGTCCAGTGGTTAAGACTGTACTTCCACTGCAGTGGGTATGGGTTCAGAGAACAAAGATCCTGCATGCTCCATGGTGCATCCAAATAAATAAATAAACTACTGGTTCGCAAACATTAAAAAAAAAAAATACAAATGCTCTGAAGAAGGAACTAAATTAATTCTTGCACCATCATTCCATTGGGTATAAAAATCCATCCTTTTGTACAGAAGAGAGTGGTGTGTAGGGAAAATAAATTTGTGAAGTACAAAATCTGAATTCTAGTCCCAATATCACTGCTAACTAATAATATTGTCTTGGACATGTTAGCTGTCCCCACTGAGATTTGTTTTCTTGATATCAAAAAACATAGGATTCATAACAAATATGATTTTAAAAATCTTGGATTGGGCTTCCCTGGTGGTGCAGTGGTTGAGAGTCCGCCTGCCGATGCAGGGGACACGGGTTTGTGCCCCGGTCCGGGAAGATCCCACATGCCGCAGAGCGGCTCAGCCCGTGAGCCATGGCCGCTGGGCCTGCGTGTCCGGAGCCTGTGCTCTGCGACGGGAGAGGCCACAACAGTGAGAGGCCCGCGTACCGCAAAAAAAAAAAAAAAAAAAAAAATCTTGGATTGTATTAATAATGAGAATGGAAAGCACAGTAATGACCTTTCTATGTACAAATATTCAAACACCTATATACTCCCAGGAATGGTTACACTTATCCTTAATGATTCTTGATTTTTCATTATAATTGTCTAGCATTTTCATGTGTATTAAACCCATTTTATTCAAAAGTAGTTCCAGGAAGATAGGCAAAAATAATGTTATATTTGCATATTATCTTTGAATTTATATAGTACCAATTCATGATTTCCTTACAGTGAAATAAACAGGGGAAATATTATTCTCATATTTTACAACAATGAATACTGAGGGTGAAATAGTTTAATTGAATGATATGTTGAAGGCTACACTTTATACCATAAAGCAAAATTAAAAACAAAGAATCCTCTGTCAATGTCAAGTACTCTTTCTTCACATAGTGCTGCTATATACTGAAATACAAAATAATCTACTGGAGGTTTTGCTGATTCTCGGTTAGTAACAGAATTCACGGGCCCTGTACCCTTCTTAATTTCTAATACAATTTAGTTTCTTTACCATTATTTAATCACATGACCTTGGGAAAATTATTGTATCTTTTAGAGCCTTACATTTACCTATAAAATGGAAACACTAACATTAGTGTTGCATGGCTCCTTAAAAAAATAGCATTAGTATGATGAAGGTACCTATTAAGAGTGCCTGATATAGAGGCATAGCGGTATAATAAATATTATTATTATAGTTCCTATCTATTTTATATTACTTTCATGGGAATTGAGATGGTCTAAGAGTCACTGGCACTCTGCTTCTTGGGCATGTTCTGTCAACGCCACTTCTTGATCTCCCACCCAGTTACCCATGGTCACTTGTAAACACAAAGCTATGAACTGAGACCCAGCCATTCATGTCCTGCCCTGATGGGAAGTTCCCAAGGATCTCCTGTGGGAGACGGTCTTTACTGGTGAATCAGAGTTACATCACTGCTCTCGAATACAATCTGGTCACTGCCATGATCCCAAACCTGTGCAATTTGACTTGAATATGTATTATGTGCAGAATTCCTAATGTGAGCGTGCCTGATATTTAATCTTGGCTTGTGGGAAAAAAAAAATTAAAAAAAGACATAGGATCCAAAGCTGGCTCTGCAACTCAATAGCTATGTAATCTCAGGTATATTACTCTAGCTATCAATATTTCTCAGTCTCTTTTGCTGTTAAAATAAGTTATCTGGGGGCTTCCCTGGTGGTGCAGTGGTTGAGAGTCCACCTGCCGATGCAGGGGACACGGGTTCGTGCCCTGGTCCTGGAAAATCCCACATGCCGCGGAGCGGCTGGGCCCATGAGCCATGGCCGCTGAGCCTGCGCGTCCGGAGCCTGTGCTCGGCAACGGGAGAGGCCACAACGGTGAGAGGCCCGCGTACCGCAAAAAAAAAAAAAAAAAAAAAAAAAGTTATCTAAAAATTCCTTTTTTAAAAGGTATGTTAGGATTTAATTCAATGAGACAATGTGTGTGTGTAGAACTTCCATTCATGCAGCGACATTAATGGAAATGTTTATTTCATCTACCTTTTCTTCTCCCTTTGATAACCGAATGGCTTTTGTTTTGTTTTGTTCTTCTGGATTTCATCTGAATCCTCTGTGTTCTCAAATTGAAAAGCTTTATTGTCCTTAGGTTACAAAACCTACTAGGATACTTCTAATCTTGACTGTGATGAACAACAATTTATATTTATTGACAGATTACTAAATATCAGACATGGTAATAATTTTATTACATTCATTACGTTTTTAAATACTCCTTATAACCACTTAAAGTATAGACTGCCATTATTTCATTATATAACTGAGGAAATTAATCTTAGAAAGTTAAATAAATTGGTGAAATTTACAGAGTAAATCAATGGCAGAGCCTAGATGCAAACCTATCTGTGCTTGAATAAAAATTTGTGTATTTAAACTATCGCCAAACTAAATGACTACCTCTAGAAAATCTGAGCATTTTCCTGCCCAACAAATCCTGGGCCCTGCACAGGGACCCCTATGATATTAAAGGTCATATCCTTGGCAAAGTACTTCACTTTAAGATAATAGCTAGGTATTACAATGCTAAAGATGCAAAATACAGAGCTCCCTAAATTTGGTAAGAGAAACACAGGGTAAGTTTGACATCTCCAATTACCAGAAGAAAATGATTAATGAAGAAAGACAACTAATAGTTCTTATCTGGGGCTCATCATGTCATGTATTTTATATCACATATTTTGAGAAATCATTTCTTAGCACTTAGAAACATCAGTAGAGCAGCATTAGCTAGAAACACAGAGACAATCTCACAACAAATGTGTTATGATTTTGTTAGTTGAGACTCCTAAATTGCTTGATTTCACCATTTATCATAGGCACTGGGGATATTTCCTCTTCTGATACGCAAACATCTAATTATTCTCTAACATCCAAAACAATGATAATTTGTTGTCTTTCTGTCATTGTGCAGTGTAATTCCAGAATAAACCAACAATGAAACATCCCCAATTCCCTATAATTTGAGGAAGCAAAACAGTTGTGTTTTAGCATAAGGACAGCAAGATCAAGAAGGAAATTTGTACACTGAAAGTTAATAGAGAGAAAAAGATGTGTTGAGGGCATGTGTGCAAGGGTTGGGTGGAGACCGTTAAGAATTATATACCTGATTTTCCTTTGCAAATTCGGTCACATTCAATCTGTTCAATGTATCATATATTAAGTTTATTTTACAACACTAAAGTTAAATATCAGGACTAAACTATACATTAGTCAGTGACGTATTAATGAAGACTTTTGAGTAAAACTACATAATGTGTATATTCCTTTAAATTTTACAAACTACTGCTTCATTTTATTCTCCTGTATATCCTTGGTAATTGGTGTATAACAGTCTCAATAAATGTTTCTTGAATAAATATAAGAAAAAATTCACAATATTCTGAATACTTATTTGTATAATAACCCTACAGACTGAGTATTATTACATTTTCCTAGTTCTTCAGTTGAGTAAAGTGATCTGATTGAGATAACAAGAGTTTTTCAGGTCACCTAATGGCAGGTGAATACTTGAACATACTAAGTTCTCCAACTTCAAAAGCCAGTTTTTTTCCCATCACACATTGCAGCTTATCTCTGGAGAAAATTGACCTAATCTGTAAAATATTAGACTTCATAACAAAAATCCATGTAAAATCAGCCTTATTTTTCCATTCCAAAAGTTCAGTATAAAGTACAATTTATAGACACTACTCAATATCTTGTCTCATATTGACTATTCACAGTATTTAATATGCTTCATTTTTTTGTTGACTTTATCCTTTCCTATTGGTTTTCAACCAAAGCCTTAGAGATATCCAAGGGAACAGCTATGCTGAAAACAGGATGGAGTACCCTTTGCAGACATAACCTGGGTCAGAAGACTTATCTTCTGATCCTTTTGGAGGAAAGGATTAAGTTAAATATTTATATCTAATCATCCTTTGTGATGATCAACCAAAAGAAAATGTGAAAATTAGTACATGTGATTTTTTTTAACATCTTTATTGGAGTATAATTGCTTTACAATGGTGTGTTAGTTTCTGCTGTATAACAAAGTGAATCAGCTATACATATACATATATCCCCATATCTTCTCCCTCTTGCGTCTCCCTCCCACCCTCCCTATCCCACCCCTCTAGGTGGTCACAAAGCACTGAGCTGATCACCCTGTGCTATGTGGCTGCTTCCCACTAGCTATCTATTTTACATTTGGTAGTATATATAAGGCCATGCCACTCTCTCACTTCGTTCCAGCTTACCCTTCCCCCTCCCCGTGTCCTCAAGTCCATTCCCTATGTCTGCATCTTTATTCCTGCCCTGCCCCAAGGTTCTTCATAACCATTGTTTTTTCTTAGATTCCATATATATGTGCTAGCATATGGTATTTGTTTTTCTCTTTCTGACTTACTTCACTCTGTATGACAGACTCTAGGTCCATCCACCTCACTACAAGTAGTTCAATTTCATTTCTTTTATGGTTGAGTAACATTCCATTGTATATATTAGTACCTGTTATTTTAATGTATGCAAAAACTTTGAAATAATATTCAGTTGGCTCCACGTTATAATTCAGGTGCATCAAATCCACTCTAGTTCACAAAACTCATATTTTCTGATCCAAGAAATTACTGTAAGATCCAAATATCATACAGTAAATTTTTAATAAATACAAGATATTTGTTCAAGGATTCAAGTGCCATGAACATAATCAAATTGTGTAGCTTAGGAAATCACCAACACAGAAAACAGGGTCTCCAGTTACACTAAGGCAAGATGCTTGAGGAAATTGAGTGGAAAAATACTTTCTGTGAATATATCTGCAATTAGAGTAGTGGAAATTTTTGTCTCAGTAAAGAGTAGTTGGTGAAAATAATCACTGTGCCTCCACACTACGCCTGAATTTCTACTTACGTAAAATTTCTCCCCTCAAGGTTTTCTGTACCTTGTTTTCTTCCTTAATAAGGAAGAGCCAAATGCCCAATCATCTCTTTTTTTTTTTGTTTAAGTTTATTTTGCCCCAGGTGTCCTGCTATAGATGCTTTAAAGCTAAAGATAACACAGATATCACTTTTTCAACTCCCAACATATGCTGGAATTCATTCCACAGCACCCTAGGGAGGGGTTGCATAGCTTTTGCCTGAATATATTTCTGATGGAGAAAATCATCAGGAAAAGAAGTTCATACAAAGTTTTGCTTTCCTTGAATATATACCTCTCTGAAATTTCTGTCCATTTGCCCCAGAGGATTTAAAGACATGCCACCCCAAAATATGCCACTTTGATATATTGATTATTTTGAGCTGAAGGCATTTGAAAATTAACAAATGCAGGGAGAGTGTTTCTCTGAACTCCCCTTACCTGCCTAAAAACAGATCTTCATTTATCATCAATTCCCTCCTCAGAAGTTTCATCAACCAGAGAAGACGGAGTTTTATCACTGGAGAAGAAACTAGAAGTTAGCACCACACCCAAACTTGGTCACAAACTATCACATCTCCCATCTATTCTTCTAAGGGCTCATTCATCGTTCCTAAAAATCACTTCATCTCCCCTAAATTGCCTACGTTCTCTCTCCCCTTCCTCTATTAAGATGATATATAAGCTCCTAAATCTCACTGCTCTTTTTAGGGGGGAGAGAATATTCACTTTCTTTCCCCTGTGACTCTTCTGTTCATGTGATATTAAAATCAATAAATCAGTACACCTTTTCTCCTGTTTATCTGTTTGCAGCCCGTTCATTTCATAGACCCAGCTATAGAACCTAGGGAGGTAGAGGAAACATTTTTCCTTCCTTATAGTCCTAATCACATTCTTCTAAGAACACAGAACTATTTTAATTTTTCTTTCATGGGATGATGAGAAAAGAAAAACAACATGCACAAAATGACTAGTACGTTGGCAAAAGCATTTGGAATATCACCAGGAACTCAATAGCTATATGCTGTGCTATGCGGCTGCTTCCCACTAGCTATCTATTTTACATTTGGTAGTATATATAAGGCCATGCCACTCTCTCACATTTAATAAAAACATGTAATAAAAGTTAACTCTTATAATTACTAGTTGCCTGATTTGCCATTTAGCTCAGCCATTGAGTTTTTCGTTTGGTTATTGTATAGCTGTAGTCTTTTTCTTTTTATACCTGCTATACCATTTTTTAGTTCTGGCTTCCCTGAATATATTCCCAAGCCTTGTTTATTTTTATTTGTGACTGACAGTTTCACCTTCCCCCAGATTAATAAATAAAATAATAAGTAAATAAGTAAGTAACTAAATATATATATAAATAAGTTCCTAAGCCCCTGGTTCTTTGGTTGTAAAATGAAGAGTCATTCATCATTCATTCTAGAACTATATAGAAGCCTATTATGAATCAACATTTCTGTGGGGGCATTTGATGATATTAATTTAGCTACTTTTCACTGATTTTAGAAAGACTAAGTGAGATAATAAATATTAGGTGCTTAACACCATGCCTGCTTGTTGGTAAGTACTCAGTAAATGTTAGCTGGTGATTAGGAATGGTAGTGATAACGAAGGGAAAAAAATAGGTTATTTCTGGGATATGTATTCAAGGGTGACAATTACCAAAAAACCCAAGGTCAAATCAGAGATCCAGGGAATAAATCCAAGAAAGGTCAAAGGACAACTGCGGGGCTACAGGAGAATGTCCAGTAAATGACTTGTCCCAGATGGAGGATCATATGTCATACCTCAAGTTCAATTTGGGACAGAAATCCAGAATAGAACCAAGAGGGAGATGGAAACAACAGAAACTGATCATTTGTAAAAGATAAGAGCAAAACTGAAGACAAAATGTAGTTAAATACATCCAAGTACACAAGCGAGAAAAAGAATAATAGCACAGTGATGTGAAAAATCTAATCAAAATGACAGAGTGGGTGTTGGGGTAGATTGAATCTGTGACAGTCAAGGAAGGAAAGGATTGATGACAAATTCCAAACACAGACTCTCCCAGGGGGTCAGGATCCATGAAATTAGGAGCAAGAATGAGGTCAAGCCATTCTTGGACACACCAGGAACAAAGGTAGACCAACAAATGGCACAATTAACAGCAAGACTTGCATGTTGCAGAGGCAGAATGCTATGGAAGTATGTCCTCTCAGATCCTTTGTGAACAAGGCCAGAAACAAGGTCTGAGACCTAAAATGGAGAGGTAATCTTTGCACCTCCAGTGTTAGAAAAATGTGAGAGAAGGAATTAGTAAAACCAATGCGAGTCAAAGACCAGAACAGGACCCAAATTGGGGCAGGAGGAAGAAAATATTAATTCAGCACCACCTGTGAGATTCACTCAAGCTTAACTCTTGCTCCCATCTCATCCTGGTGTCTGTTTTTGGTGTAGTCACTAACAATATCCCCTTGAACCCTATAAATCTGTTAAGGTGTCTGTCCCCTCCACAGTGCTCAGGAGAAAGCACATTTGAACAACAGAGAAGGGCGCATGAGCTAGACATGGTTTGGGAAAGGTAGGAGGGCTGGTCGTTCCAGCTTACAGTAGGTTTGTTGAATGAATGACTGAACCAAGTAAGAAAAGTGGATTAGTGCTCTTAGATCACTCTTGACTAATGGCAAGAGCCTGGTACTGAACCAAACTTGGGTCCTCTCACCCACGTGCAGTAAAGCCAATCTACTGGAACCAAGTTGTGGTGAAAAAAAGTGCAGCGTTTTTTGTAGGACATTTATTGCAAGGAGTCCAGGGCAGCTAGTGCTCAAAACACTCAAACTCCAAACTCCCCTCTGGGTTTCAGCAAAGCCTTTTCAAAGGCCAGGTGAAGGAGGGTGCTCGCAGGGTATGTGATCAGCTCAATTCTCTGATTGGTTGATGATGAGGTAACAGAGCAGTGTCACAGGGGTTAACATCAATCCTCAGGCATCAATAGGTCATGCTTATCAAGTAGTTAATTTATTTCTTTTGGTGGTGGTTTTAGCATCTATAAAACAAGTCAAGAAATGTGCAACAGATACTATTATCTAGATACTTCAGAGAGGAGCTACAGCAGAGGCTATAGGGGAGAGATCTGTCCTGGGAAGGCCCTATAGGTTCCTGCTCAGTTACAAGCCCAGGACTGGACCACAACCACAGTGCTTATCTGAATTCTGGTAGAAGTAGTTTTTTTAACTATTTTTTTTTTCTCATTAGAGGGTGTTGAGGGAGGTCATCAAGAAAATGTAACTGCAGATTGACCCATGATTTGGACCCAGGCAATAGGATTCTCCCCACCCCCTCCCCTGTCCTTGTAATGCATATTCTGTTTGCCTTCCCCACTCCCAGAATCTGCACCAAGGACGCATCCTTGATATAGAAATATGGTATTGAGACTATCCAGACAATGTACATGACTGAACTCATTTAGAGCCTTTATACAAAGTTTTAAGATTTGGTGGGCAAGTGTGGAAAACTACTCAGGCTGAGGCAGGAGGTAGATGGGCCCCAGACTGGGCATCTGGAGTTTGTCAGGCTGAACAGTTGGAGCTTGTCCCCCTCTGACACTTCAATGAAAAAGATAATGGTAGGAGGGGAGAGGAACTAAGCTCTGCTTGAGTAAAAAGATATGACCACATCTTTCATTCTTGAGATCAAGGAGACCTCCTCAACTGCACATGCACAGAATGTTCCTCTGGGGTCAAAAAGGGAAGGGGCACTAGCCCATAATATGTTCTGCCAGCCTCTCAGATACCCTCACACTAGAATTCATCTTGGCTAAAATGTGTGTGTGCACCTCAGAGAGGACCCTGAGTCAGATCAGATATAGGAACAAAGCAAGATGATTGGCCAGAGGAAAACAAAGACCTGGATAGATGACCTCTATACAAGCAATTTAAACTACCCCTTTAGAGCTCCTCTCTAGCGGGGACACGCACACTCTTTTCCTCTGAGTGTGTAGCTCTGCTTTGCTTCTGTCCTTAATAAACTGCTTCTTTGTGTGCTTTCCCACATGTACTGTGCTTCCAATTAACACTGTGGTCTTTACAACCTTGGTCTCTTTGTAAAATTCTTTTTTTTCAAAGAAGACAAGAGCCAGGGCTCTGCTTCTAGTCACTGGTCCCTGGTGGTCTAGTAGTAGGATTCCTGGTTTTTACCTCGGTGGCCCAGGTTTGATTCCTAGGCAGAGAACTAAGATCTTGATTCAAGCTGCCACATAATGCTGTCACCACAAGCTTAAGGCCACCCAAGACAAGTCTTATAAGTAGGTTTCCTTGCTCACTAAAACTGTCACCTGCCCATCTGGAGCAATCTGCCTCCTTCTTTGGTCTCTCCCTGACCTTCCATGTATAAGATTAATTTCAGATGACACCTGGGAAGCTCCAGAGTTTGCAACCCAATAGAATGGTTATATATATATATATATATATTTTTTTTTTGGCTGTGTTGGGTCTTCGTTTCTGTGCAAGGGCTTTCTCTAGTTGTGGCAAGAGGGGGCCACTCTTCATCGCGGTGTGCGGGCCTCTCACTGTTATGGCCTCTCGTTGCGGAGCACAAGCTCCAGACACGCAGGCTCAGCAGCCATGGCTCACGGGCCTAGTTGCTCCACGGCATGTGAGATCTTCCCAGACCAGGGCTCGAACCCGTGTCCCCTGCATTAGCAGGCAGATTCTCAACCACTGCGCCAGCAGGGAAGCCCAGAATGGTTATATTGAATTAGATTTTAACTACCTAATAAACATATGACATCATATAAATGTGAAGTCCTAAAATTTCCATTCATACAAAGACTCTCTTAATAGCTAATACCTCAGATGATTTTAATTACTATATTAAAGGAAGAAAGGTGAAGAAAGGACATAAGTGACTTTCCCATCACATAAGAACCACTATAATCTCTTTATAATGCCAACATCGAGGAACAGATGTAACATCTGTGATATAAGTTCATTGTGTAATATTTATTAGTTTCCAAAAGGTGTTGATAGTCACAGACACACTTAGAAAATGTCAAATCCTGTCTACCTCAGAAACTTTTTAGAAGTGTCTACTTTACACCTAAATATTAACCATTCAACATATCCATCAAAAGGAACTTGGCTCTCATGCACACTGAAGTAAAATCTCAAATAAAAAATAAAAAGAAATCACTTAATTTTTTCCTTAAAACTTTGTTTCCTGTTATCATTTATATGTTACAAAATTGGGATGCATGACCTATAGATCCAATTCAATTAAGTCTCAAGTCCTTGAAGAATTTCTTTATCTCTTTTTCATTTTCTGAGTTCTGATGGGCCTAAACCCCACCAACATACAGTGGGAAACTCTGGCTTCCTCAAGCATTGCCTCTCAGGTGTTACAGTGTGAGACTGCATCTTTGTTGGAGCCATTAAGTCGTACTTCTAGCAGACACCTGGGCCACAGCGTAAGGAGATTCCCTTTTTAGTGGGAAGAATATATAAATGCAGCAGAATTATTGGCAAACAGCCCCACTCTTTTTGATTTTTTATTTCTGTTTTCCCTTTAGCTTTCAGGATTTTGAGTCCCTGAGAGCCGTGATCAGCATATGGCTTATGTCCAGGGAAGCAGATCCACACATACACACACAGTCAGCCTTGAATGTAGAAAAGTAGAAGAGCATATTCTTGACGTGTGTGTGTGGTACAGCCTGGTGCAACAGGATAGTAAAGTTCCAGACTTTCAGGGCAAACACCAGGTAAATAAACTTCATGGTAGTGTTCTATGATAAATACGTATTCCTCTGAAAGCTGTCAGAGAATCTGAGAATTCAGGGGTCTGTTGAAATCATCGTTTGCATTGGAGACCTGAAACATCTTCAGAATCACAGCTACCTGTCAATATTTTGTAGTCTTAATTTTTAACTTTTTCTCTGAGATTCAACATGGAAATCTTTCCCAGACTACCCTGATGCTGTGATCATTGCTTGAGACTACTTTCTACAAAGAGTAACTATCGTGACATTATTCTGTCTTCAAGTTTTAGCTTACAAAGTGATGGCCCACATGATTCCAGAGGTCAATATAAAATCAAACAAACACAGAATTCACTTTAAAAATAAAATTTTGGGCTTCCCTGGTGGTGCAGTGGTTGAGAGTCCGCCTGCTGATGCAGGGGACACGGGTTCGTGCCCCTGTCTGGGAAGATCCCACATGCCGCGGAGCGGCTGGGCCCGTGAGCCATGGCCGCTGAGCCTGCGCGTCCGGAGCCTGTGCTCCACAATGGGAGAGGCCACAACAGTTAGAGGCCCGTGTACCACAAAAAAAAAATAAAATAAAAAATAAATAAAATAAAATTTAACTTCATTTGATCATCAGAGGAAACACTGTCACCCCTGGAGTCAAGAAATAAAACAACAGTATCAAAACATTTTATTTTTGTTTATTTTCAAGGAAAAGAATAGGGCAGTTGAGTTCCCCTCTGACAGTGGCACTGTGATTTGGCTTCATATTGGCTCATTTCATGCTGGGTGTCTGACAGTTTGTCAGATACTGTATCTTGCTTGAAAATCTGAGCCTGTAGAGAACCTTTGATGGCATGGTTATTTTCCTCCTCTGGGGAATGTCATTCCTTTCAAGGCAGCTCCTGATGGTGACTTAATATAGGTGTTTCTATATGGTAGGAGTTTCTGTGGGGTGACCAAGCTAAACTAGTGGCATATGGATGAATTCTTCTGAGGATTCCAGAGGACAGTGTGAGAATGTCTGCATTCTAGAACCATGAGCAGAGCTGGGTGACATTTAAAAGCAAAGCATTACATTCCCATGAAGGTAGGTCATAGTAGAAGGCACTGCCCTCATAATTCAACCAGTAATGTCACACACACACCAAGCATAGTGTGCCCCCCTACCTGCTTGGCTAATATATACACATTTTCTAGAATAATCTAGAAATGAAGTGTGTCAAATATTATTTTAACATGTGATTCCATATAGAAATAGAAGGAAAAATATACAGAGTACCTTGAGATGATCTGTCTTGCCAGTCCTGATCATATCTTACTGAAATAAACTACTTATTTCCAAAATACTTAGCTAATTCTCTTGGGACAGAACGTTTGATTCATCACTCTATGTATAGTAATTCTGGTACACAGTAGATATCCACAATATTGTTATATTCCTGATCAAGAAACAGAAAATAGCATGTAAAATAATTAAAGATAAATGATAAAATAAATTGTTATTTGATAAATGATATGGAGATAAATAGTTCACCACAGAAAAAAATTTAAGTTGGATATTTTCCTCATATGAAAATAGATTTTAGCTATACTGAAGATTTAAATGAAATAGTATGGTATTAAAATACAACCAGATAGAAAAGTCAATATTTGATTTTGAGGTACAGAAAGACTTCAAGGATTTCCTATGTATTGAAATACTAACAGAAGTCACAGTGAAAAGAAAAAAACACACAAAAATAAAAATTTCAAGATAAAAATTGTGGTAATCTACAAGTATGAATAACAAAATAGAAAAATCAGGTTTGATGCAATCACTATCAAATTATTCATGACATTTTTCACAGAACTAGACAAATACTCCTAAAATTTATATGTACTACAAAAGACCCAGAATTACCAAAGAAATCCTGAGGAAAAAGAACAAAGCTGGAGGAACAAAGCCCTCCTAGACTTCAGAAAATACTACAAAGCTACAGTAGTCAAAACAACATGGTATTGACACAAAAACAGACATATGGCCTAAGGGAACAAAATGGAAAGCCCAGAAAATAAACCCACCCACCTTTGGTCAATTAATCTTCGACAAAGGAGACAAGAATATACAATGGAGAAAAGACAGTCTCTTCAGCAAATGGTGTTGGGCAAGCTGTACAGCCACATGTAAATCAATGAAATTAGAGCACACCCTCACACCATACACAAAAATAAACTCAAAATGACTTAAAGACTTAAGCATAAGACATGACACCATAAAACTCTTGGAAGAGAACATAGGCAAAACATTCTCTGACATAATTAGTAGCAATGGTTTCTTAGATCAGTCTCCCAAGACAATAGAAATAAAAGGAAAAATAAACAGATGGGACCTAATCGAACTTACAAGTTTGCACAGCAAAGGAGACTATAAACAAAATGAAAAGACAACCTATAGACTGGGAGAAAATATTTGCAAATGTTGCAAGCAACAAGGGCTTAATCTCCAAAATATAAAAACAGCACATACAATTCAATATACAAACAGCATATACAATTCAAACAGCCCAATCAAAAAATAGGCACAAGACATAAATGGGCATTTCTCCAAAGAAGACATATGGATGGTCAATAGGCACATGAAAAAGATGCTCAGAATCTTTAATTATTAGATAAAATGCAAATGAAAACTACATTTAGGTATCACCTCACACTGGTCAGAATGGCTATCATTAAAAAGCCTACAAATAATAAATGCTGGAGAGGGTGTGGAGAAAAAGGAACCCTCCTACACTTTGGTAGGAATGTGAATTTGTGCGGCCACTATGGAGAGCAGTATGGAGATTCCTTAAAAAACTAAACATAGAGATACTATATGATCCAGCAATTCCACTCCTGGGCATATATGTGGAGAAAACTCTAATTCAAAAAGATACATGCACCCCAGTGTTAATAACAGCACTATTTACAAGCCAAGACATGGAAGCAACCAAAGTGTCTATTGACAGATGAATGGATAAAGATGTGGTACATATATACAATGGAATATTACTCAACCATAAAAAATGAACAAAATAATGCCATTTTCAGCAACATGGATGCACCTGGGGATTATCATACTAAGAGAAGTAAGTCAGACAGAAAGACAAATACCATATGATATCACTTATATGTAGAATCTAAAAAAATGATACAAATCAACTTATCTACATAACAGAAACAGACTCACAGACTTAGAAAACAAACTATGGTTACCAAATGGGAAAGGGGGGAGGAGGGATAAATTAGGAGTTTGGGATTAGCAGATAAAAACTACTTTTTTTATTAGCAGATAAAAAAACAGCAAGGTCCTACTGTATAGCACAGGGAACTATATTCAATACCTTGTAATAAACTATAATGGAAAAGAATATGAAATGAATATATATATATATATGTATGTGAATCACTTTGCTGTACACCAGAAACTAACACAACATTGTAAGTCAACTATAATTCAATAAAAAAGAAAAATCATATGCATAGCTTATATGGAAAATCAAAAGTTAATAATCTCAATTTACAAAGAAACTTTATAAATTAAGTAAAGCAAATATCCCAGTAGAAAAATAGACAAAAGACATATAATTTTCAAAATAAAAAATACAAATTGTCAATAATGTTTAAAAAAATGTAATACCTGTAGTACTCAAAGAAACACAATTTTAAATAAAAAACAATTGTACCCTATTCAGTTAGAAAAAGTAGTTGAAACACAAGATATCCAGTGATAGTAAGAGCACGGTGAAACAGGCTATTTAATATGTCTCTGGTGGGACTGTACATTTCTGGAAGGCATTTAGCTATTTTATCAATTAGGAATTAAATTGTCCATAGCAAAAGCTGAAGTGATAGTGACTTAACCAAATGGTGTTTTATTTTCTCACATAATGAGAAAACTGGAGGTGGAAAATCCAAGGATAGCATGGCAGTTCCATAAAGACATAATCTCATTCTAATTGTGTCTGTCTGTCTTACTCTCCCATACTTCCTTTGTGTGCATCCAGACATTCCTAGGTTGCTGTTTGTTTTTGTCATGTGGTTGCTAAAACTCCAACCCTGAGATGATGTTCTCCTAGTCATACTCCAATGCTAGAGGCAAAAGGGAACCATGATAACAGGGTCAGCCTTCCTTTTAAAGAACTTTTCCAGAGTTCCGACTTCAATTAAGTCTTACTGCCAGAGCTGTATCACCTGGCAGTCTGCAAACAAGGGCTTGTGGCCAGCCACATATTTGTAAAGATATTTTATAACAGATCATCATATTGGGCAGACAATTAGCAGTCTCTGTCATCATCTCAAAAGTTTATACATACCCAACCCATCAGTATCTCCATATGACTTTTCAGAATTAATCTTAAAAAACTCCCAAGATATATGTTTTAAAAACCTTTACTAATATGTTTATCAAAACAGTAGTTACAAAAGGGAAAAACTAGAAGCAAAGTAATTGCTTAATAATAGTGGACTAGATAACTTAATCAACGTGTGCCCATATTATTCATATACTAAACTAAGGTTTACAATATTTCAGCAAATAAAGCTGACAGTCAAACTATATATAATATTGTGGGGGAAAAAACTCTTAAATCTCTATCTTTAGATATTTACACACACACTAAAAACCTCATATAAAATGTTCACAGTACCTATGACTGATTTGTGAGATTGTAGCAATTTTCATTTGCTTATCTTAGCTTATTTGTGTTTTTTAAGTATTATACAATGATTGTATTATTTTTGTTTTGAAAAAATATATGATAAATATATTTGTAATGAAAAAACAATCAATGTTTATAGCAGGTATAGTTCAATGGGAATTCGCAAAGGTGAGATATAAAGTGGCCAATTTTTGTGGAGGCGTATGTGATATTTATCTATTTCTTTAAATGTCATCCCTCTCACCTTCTTGACAAACTATTTTTCTGTTCCCTAGAAACACAGTGTCCTCTAGTGACAGGATCAGTTCTGCCCTCCTTGACAAATGGCCCTTGCTGTAGCCTTGCTAGCTAAAAAATATCATTTTCTTGTTTGATTTGCTTTTCTATTGTAAAATAATTATATTTAAGGTGGCATGATGTAGCTGTACTTTAATCGTGATAGAGGAAATGTAATTTGTTGAAAAAACTATTAAAAAAACATACTTTAAAGTGAAATTGCACTTTATCAATCGCAAAATCTAAATATATTTGAAAATGGTAAAAATATATGGCAAAGTTACTAGGCGGGAAGATTGTATTAAAATGCCTACATGAATTTTTTAAAATAAAAAGTAACATGGGGGGTGATAGTAGTAATGATCAGGGAAATTTTTATTTTATTCAAACCTGGAGAAAAAATTAGATTAAATAATATATGTATGGAATATACTTTATAAGAGTTTTTCAAATTACATTTAGAAACATTTTATATATATTATTTTGCAAATATATAAATGTAAAATCATTAGAATTTGAAGTACATGAATTGCTCAGCAAGAAGAATATGTCTTTGTCTGGAATATAATATGAGATTAAGTAACGGTACTGGGGCTTCCCTGGTGGTACAGTGGTTAAGACTTCTCCTTTCAATGCAGGGGGTGTGGGTTTGCTCCCTGGTCTGGGAGCTAAGATCCCACAGGCCTCGTGGCCAAAAAACCAAAACATAAAACAGAATCAATATTGTAACTAATTCAATAAAGACTTTAAAAATGGTCCACATCAAAAACATCTTTAGGGCTTCCCTGGTGGCGAAGTGGTTGAGAGTTCACCTGCCAATGCAGGGGACGCGGGTTCGTGCCCCGGTCCGGGAGGATCCCACATGCCATGGAGCGGCTGGGCCCGTGAGCCATGGCCGCTGAGCCTGCGCGTCCGGAGCCTGTGCTCTGCAAGGGGAGAGGCCACAACAGTGAGAGGCCCGCGTACCAAAAAAAAAAAAAAAAAAAAAACTTAAAAAAAAAAGTAATGATGCTAAGAAAGATTGTAACGTTCCTGAGGTGTTCCTGGAAGAAATTTGCTCAAAGGACAATTACTCAGATTTTATAGGAAAAAATTTAATGAGGATAAAATAAAATGGATCTTCTGTTTACCATCATCATGGGTATAATACCTGCCTATCTTTTCCCTCACTGGCAGAGACTTAAACTAGTACCCAAATCAAATGTTTGTTAACACAAATTGTCTTCTATGTCCTGCCTATTAACATCTTTATTTTTTTAAAAATAGGGTTCAATAGTCAATACCTCATAAATGTACTGAAATGTATTCATTTTTCAGCCAAGGGAAGATGTTTCATAGGCGTATGGAAATTTAGATTGTTCTTACTAACTCCCCAGAGACCCTGGGGCCTGAGGTACACAGTTGCAAACTACACCGAGGTCTTTTCTCCCTCCTTTATATATTAAATCATCACCTTTGGGTATAAACTCGGGGTGTTTTATAATCCAACAAATGAATTTGGGTTCAGCTGCAGCAGCAACCTAAGGGTCGTGAGTTCTAATAGGAACATGGCAGCAAGCTCAAGCACAGATCTCTTTGTTTCTCCTTCTAAAACCTTGAAATAACCAGAAGCTTAAATGAGAACTCTGTAACTTAAACCTTCACTGATACAAGAGGAGAGAGAAACCACAGAAGTCACAAAAACCAAATAAGGTATAAATTGGGAGAAATTTCCCCCGAAACCAATGGACTTGGACAAGAAACAACAATACAGGGCTTCCCTGGTGGCGCAGTGGTTGGGAGTCCACCTGCCGGTGCAGGGGACGCGGGTTCATGCCCCGGTCCGGGAGGATCCTGCATGCGGAGCGGCTGGGTCCGTGAGCCGTGTCCGCTGGGCCTGCGCGTCCGGAGCCTGCGCTCCGCGGCAGTGGGAGGCCCGCGTACCGCAAAAAAAAAAAAAAAAAAAAGTAACAACAATACAGTGGGCTAGTGGTGGAGTGACAGATACAATGGGGATGATCCAGAAATGATGGGGGGGGGGACGTGGAGAAAGCAGGATTTAGAGAACACAGCACACACACACACACACACACACACACACACACACACACACATTTGCCAGAAGGAGAGGATCTATACTGTGGACAATCCTGTGGGCATATCTATAGAACGAATAGTGCATGGATGCTAGAAAAGATGGAAAAAAGAGGAGAAAAGGTTAGGCAAAACAATGTTGATAATGTCACAGCTCAGAGAAATTTCCATTCCATTGTAGCAAAAGTAGAGGTAGCCCTTGGAGGGAGAAACCAGGAAGCTATCCTAAGCCATCCTCTCTCTCTATATGGCCTTCCTCTAAGAGCTGGTCCAAAACTGCTAGCATAATTATACCCAGAAAGTATTGTTCTCAATGGCTTTATAACATAAAATTTTGATTCTACCACCTTAGTGGAAAATGTTCTATGCATTAAAAGAAAAAAGGCATTTTAAGCTTCCTTTCAAAGTTTTATTCTTAGTAGTATGTTATTTTTAAACTATTTTATTTTGCCTGATAAGTCAAAGAAGTTATTTTATTAATGATATTAAGACTCAAGGTTTTTTCAATATAAGGGAAAAGAAATACACATACAAAGTCAAAAACTAAGTGAAATCACTGGAATGTTAAAATTGAATTGAAAATATTATTATGAATTGATCATTTTTTTAAAAAGTTAAAACTTCTAGTTCTAGCAATGAGCACCACTAGTGCCCACATTTGGTCTTTAATATAAGTCCTCATTAGAACAAAAATAAGCCTTCTTGAAAAATGGCCAGTGCCAGTTTTGGAAAGTTGCAAAGTAAGACTGAGGTATCCAACTGTACTAGAAAGCAAGGGAATTTTAAAAGCTAATGGAGAAACTCAGGGAAGATGGTAGTAGTGACAATGTAAGTGTTTAATTGTCTTGCATACACCCAAATGTTCATTGCAGCACTATTTACAATAGCCAAGACATGGAAGCAACCTAAATGCCCACTGACAAATGAAGAAATAAAGAAGATGTGGTACGTATATACAATGGAATATTACTCAGCCATTGAAAAGAATGAATTAATGTCATTTGCAGCAACATGGATGGACCTGGAGATTATCATTACTAAGTGAAGGAAGTCAGACAGAAAAAGACAAATATCATATGATATTGCTTAAATGTGGAATCTAAAAGAAAATGATACAAATGAACTTATTTACAAAACAGAAACAGACTCACAGACTTAGAGAACAAACTTATGGTTACCCGGGGGGAAGGGTGAGGGGAAGGGGTAGGTTTGGATTTGGGGATCGATATGTCCACACTGCTATATTTAAAATGGATAACCAACAAGGACCTACTGTACAGCACAGGGAACTCTGCTCAATATTCTGTAACAACCTAAATGGGAAAAGAGTTTTAAAAGGAATAGATACATGTATATGTGTAACTGAATCACTATATAAAATAGTGATTTTATCACTATATAAATAGTGATTTAATCACTATATAAAATAAAAATTAAAAAAAAATCCACCAATAAAAATAGAGCAATAGCAAAACTAAGACCAATGGGCATCTCCAACAAGACTGTATAACAGTGTATCCTCATTAACCTAAGATTGAGCAAATGGAGCATAAGTCTTTATGGGTGCCTAAGACTCATTTTGTTGAAGCTTTGATGGGAGAAGTAGGAAGAAGCAAAGATGTGTCTGATAGACCTAAAATCACGAGCATGTGCTCACTGGAAAACATGGCAGGCTAATTTGAAAATAGTTGCTCAACTGGGAAGGGTTTTTACAATCTTCATTTAATAGGCATCCTAAGGAAAAAAAAAAACACTTATATTGAACCTTAATTGATCAGTTGACACTGTGGAGGTGAAATCAACAAAATACCGACTATAGGCAATTCTACAGGACAAGGGACCTAATTTCTTAGACAGCAACAAAAAATTTCAGGGGGGAAAATATTGTGAGGAGGGAATTTGTAGATTTAAAAAGATTTAGGAGGCATATCAATCCATTATTATGCATGGACTTTATTTCGATCTTGATTCAAACAAACAAGCAAAGCTTAAACATACACTCTCTCACACACACAACATTTAAAAAGCAATGAGAAATGTAAACACTAACAAGATATTTAAGAAATCATTGTTAATAGATTTTTAGGTATATAATGGCCGGTAACTCTCCTAAGAGTCTTTGTCTTTTAGAAGTACACTAAATTACTTATGGATGAAATAAAGTATATGTCTGGAATTCACTTCCAAAGAATATAGAGAGGAGAGTGGTTGGAAATATAGAAGTAACAAGTTTGAACATGTGTTCATAATTCTTGAGGTTTGGTGCAGGGTAATGTGGCATTCTTTATTCTACAATTTCTATTTTCTACATGTTTAAAATATTCACAATTTGAAGTTAAGAAATAGTAACAACTGAGTTAAGTTAAATGACACAACAATAAACATGAAGAGATCTATCAACTTTGTATCACACTGTACAAATTGTAAAAATTTGAGAATAAAAAAATTAGCCAATTGAAACAATAAACCACTGAAAATTCAAGAGTCCAAAATGTTACAAAGAGAGAGAGAAAGTTAGAAATTGCCATTTGAGGTGGCAATGAACCCAATCCACTCCTTTCAAAATTGATAACTAAAGGGGAAAGATAAAGCATGGATCATAATTTTGAATTAGTAACTATAACAAAGTAAGCCCTGTTGGTGAGGGATAGCTCTACTTTAGAGAAGTAACCAGATCAACAACAACAAATCATCGTTCCACAAATGCCTCTAATGAAATATTAATTCAGAAAAGGATTATGGATGGATGACACATGGTTGATGAGAAAACTGGAAATTTATATGGGAATACCAAAGTTATACCACAGTTTTAGCTTCTAGTTGAAAGGAGGAAAATGTTTGTGTACAATGAGGGCTCAGCTTGCCATCACTCTAATAAACAGTGAGTCTTATCAGTATTAATGGTGGGAGAAACAGATATTATAAATTTCTTGATGAGATGGAATATAAAGTACATAATATCACTTCAGATATATTTTAGCAAACTTGGTTAACTTAAATCCTCTAGATTTTAGATCTAACTTTCAGATTACAGGATCCTCAAGAGACAAACAAATGATACCAGGAGGGAACACCGCACAAGGATTGACCTCCTGTAGGACATCAGGCTAGGTCTTGTCAACAAATGAATGCCATTAAAAGTGATTTGCTAAGGTAAAAGCAGCTGAGAAAGCATGAATATCAAGCGAAACATGCGCTTCTGAAATAAACTCTCTTAAAAACAAACGAATTGTAAAGGACATTTTGGGGACATTTGAGGAAATCTGTTTGTAGAACTGAGTGTAATATAAGATAAAAATATACTGTCATGGAAAAGTGAACTGAAGAAACATGTTATAAAACAGCGTGTAGAATATAATTTTATTTTAGTAAAAAAATGCATTTATAAGCATAAAAATTGTCTGGGAGGATATAACAAAAAATGAGAAAAGTGATGGTCTCTTGGTAATGGAAGTATAGTGTTTTAAAAAATTTTTAGTGGTCTGTGTTCTCAAAGTTTATGCAAAGCAAAACATATTATTGTAATAAAAATATTTTATTGAACACAAAATATTATCATTCCTGTCTAATGCATTAGCCTATTCAGAGACTGCTTTAATTATACAAAGTTGTGACGAGTGCCGGGCTAAGTAGATGCTGTGGAAAGCTGTATGAAGATTATTTAGAGAGGATAGAAAGGAAACATTTGGACATGTGTGAAATCACAGTTCATAAATAGCAAAAAACAAAACCACAACCAAAACCAAAGTACACATACAGCTGGCTCCAACTATAATTCTCTTTATAGATTCTTAAAGCATTACAGATCCCTGGGACATTTTTGCTGAAGATGTCGTCAAGCACCAGAAGTTTGTTTGCTTGTTTTTATTGTGTCTTTGAAGACTGAGCTGCAAGGAAGGTAAATCCTGACACCCTCTGAATGGTGACAGATCATGAAATATTCAGGATGGAGACTTTTTACCTGTACCTACTCAATCTCATTAACACTTTATGTTGCTTTTTATGTTTCTCTGCATCTGGACAGCTTTCTGTTAATGGAAAGAAAATATCTGAACTTTCTGATCACCAAAGCAATGAAAAATAAATGCTTTTGTTGTCTTTTCCTCTTTGGGCTGTTTCTGTCCATCTCTTGTATTATTATATTCCCTTATTTATATTTATTTGTTTTTAAAAACATTGTTAATCATGTATCTGGAATAAGCAAATTGATAGTAATGTATGGTATAACTGTTCTTATACATAAAACACCTCAAAAATTTAATTTTATAAAGTAAGCAGCACATCTATTTGCCTCAAGAAACCAAGTAAATGTCAATCCTGAAGGATGTATTTTCCAAACTGATATATGAACTTCCCATAAATAATAAGTATGTTTTAATGGTCTCCTAAGACCTCTATGAAAAGGGAAAAATATGCAGCTTTCTACTGGTACAAAAGTATGTGCCCTAAATTTCTTTTTCTAGAGAAAAATATTCTCAAGAGCATTTTCATAGTTCAGTTATGATACCTGAAAATCAGGTGACAGTATTTTTCCAAGTAAATTTCTTGCTCCCAAGTTTATGAGACATTTGGAATAATGGCAAATGGTTTTATTTTTATTTGGATGAGATTTATTGTAAAGAATCTGATGGTTTTAGGGACAATGAAATATGTATATATATACACATATTTATTTTTATACATGTATTTATATATATGTGCATTTTTAAAATCACTATAACTTTTAAAATTTTAATTTTAAAATCTTAATTATATATGCCTTACTGTTTTATTTACAGGACATTATATGAGACATAACCAGATGTTTGTGTACAATAATGTTCACAGTATTTTGATTATAAATTTTAAACCAGGATCTTCATTCAGCATTTTTTATCAAATTAAAAAAATAAAGAAACATCCACCAATCAGAGATACATATAGACATTGGGGAAATTGAGGTAGATGTGTATCAGTGTTTCTCAAATTGTGAAAATTTTTGCCCCCTGGAGGACGTTTGGTAATGTCTGGAGTCATTGTTGGTTGTCACAGTTGAGAAATGGAGGTCCTGTTACTGGTATCTAGTGGATAGAGCCACTAGATTGTAGGATGCTGTTAGACATCCTACAATGCACAGGACAACAAAGGATTATCCCACCCAAAATGCTAGTAGCACCAAGATTGAAAAAACTTGATTTGTATCTTTACTGACAGAGAAAATATGCCTAAAAGTACATTTATTTTCACCTTATATATTTCGTTAAATAAAAGCAAAAAGCAAACCAGTATGTTTTGTAAGATTCCATATAAGAAGTTACAAACCTATAATCTTTGTGAAGATAAAATGGAAACATTCTAGGCACTATGCAGCACTGTGTATGATTTTATTAGATCCTCATAACAATGCTAAGAGGTGTGTGTTGGCTCACGAACCGGCCCCTGTACATGGATGGCAAGGAGAGAACAAAGAGGCAGACCATTCCAGATTGGCAGGTGGTAGGTTTAATAAGCAAGGGAATTTACATATGAGTCTTGTCTTGGGTGCAGCAAGATGAGTAGATGTCCCCACCCACTCGCCCACCAGAATCTTGAAAGTTTATATAAAAGCCTTGATGGGTTTCAGTCCAAATGGTCCCAACATCACATTGCTCTCTCAAGGCTGTGTCCTTGAAATGGCTTCTAGTATAAGAATAGTAGGTGGATTGTACATTCCAAGGACAGGGGAGGAGATAGGGAGCCTCCGGTTGCCTGGGCCCCACTGGTGGGTAAACCATCCATGACATCCTCCTGATGACCTCCTCGCAACAGTATGTTTATCAAGTAATGGGCACATAGGGAAACTGATTAAAAACTAGCCTAAGGACACTAAGTGATAAACTGGACTTAGATCTAGACAGGGTAAAGAATTTACAGCAAAGGGTTATCTCTATAGGAAGGATTAGAGGAAGCATTCAATTTTTAGAAATCTGTCAATTTTTTTTAAAGTGAACTTGCTAATTTTTTATGTTTATCAAGTAAAAATATTTGTTTAAAAAATAAGACAATACTATCTAATGTAAAAAGGTAATCTTTTTCCTGACTCCTCACGGTTTCCACCTCTGTGCCCCCACCCAGAAGCAATCATTTTTAAATTATTTAGCTATTTATGTTATATTTACTTCCATATTCTCAAATAATAAGATCATAGCTTTATCTATGGACTTTCTACTATAGAGTTATTTGGACTGAGCTTCATGTTGCCTCCCACAAATAATAAATGCTCATCTCTTGTCCTTCCACTGTAGCTATATTATAGTTTTCATTAAATCGATATTACTGTCTTTATCACACAACTATATTAATATCATAGCTTGAAATTTACTTTTATTAACTTAGTGTTTTTTTTCTCAACTCAATACTTAAGTAATTATACTGTTGGCTTCCTTTCCTTTTTAGTGGTCACTAATTTATCTCCAGACTCTCAACTAAAATGTTCATCCTAATATCACTAAGTACATCAGGTCAATTATCTGCACTAATTTTCTTTTTTTCCTTGAAATCTTCTCTCCTTAGGAGACTTCTCTCCTAAGAACTCTCCTTAGGTTCTCTCTTTTCTTCTCCTCCAGTGGGTGCTGACTGTTTTCTGCCCAAAGCAGAGCATTTATCCCAGAACATCTTTCCCCCTCAACTTGGGGATTTCCTTCTCCTCTCTCCTTGGTTGACCCCCAGTCCTATTCCACTGACCTCATGACTTCCTCTTCTTCAGTTAACTCCCCAATTCCATTGATCAGCATCTTCTTTTTTGGGTGGTGGGAGTCTTTATTCTTAGTAAAGTCTTTTTCACATATCTGACAAATTTTATCAGTTCTGATGTGAGGGTGACTAAAACTCTCTATGCATGGGCAGGGCTCCTCAACTATTGGGCCACAGAATGAGATGTTCTCAAAAGATGTGGTTGTTTTGTTAGAAGAAACTCCAAATATCCAGAAGCATAGATGACTTATCTATCCTCCAATTTTTAGTGTTATCTCAAAACCTACATTTCAAGAGCAAAGAAGGAAAATTAGAGTACACAGTTGGGTGTAGGTTTTTACACAAATTCCCTGCTTTAAATACGGTGCCTCATTCTTCCCCTTGGTCATCCTTGATACCCCAAAGTCCAACAAGTTCTCTTGAACCTCTCTGTCTCAGCTTTCTTTCTGGAGTCCAGCGGAGAGACACTGTGCTATATAAACCAAATGCATTGTCTCTACAAAGCAAACCTGTAGGCCTTTTCTAGGGTTAAGAAAAGGATAGTTGCTGTAAAGTACGGGGATACATGTACTGGTTAAAAGTTTTTCAGGAAAGCCTTTTTATTGTTACTCCCAAAGGCAGTATTTCCAAGTTGTTGGACTTTCTGGTGGTCTATGATACAAATTAGCCTCTCTGCTCTCCCTTCCTTCTTTTAGCCTTTAACATTAACTCTGCTTGGCAAGTCACAATGGTTTTAGGTTGAGGTGAACAATCAAATTCTGGAGACACAGTAAACCTAGTACTAAGTTTACTTAGTTTAAAAAAGAATATAAGACAGAGAGAAGAACAAACATAGCAACAGCTAGTAGATCTCTCAGGATTCTTGGAGGAGATTTCAAACATCCCTGTCATTCCCCATAGAATCCAAGTCATCATGTGAGATAAGGCTGAGGAAAGCCATTCTCAGTGATGCCTTTATTTAGACCTCATTAGTCATACAGCTCTCTCTGGGGTCCTTGACTAGCTCTCATTCCCTGGTGAAACTGCACCTCATCAATTGCACATTACTCCTCAATTACAGCTTATTTATCAATTTCAGGTTACTCATCAATAACAGGTCACTTAATAAATAATCTCGACAACAAGGTACAAGGGCTTAGTCTGGTACAGAGCAAACTCAGCAGCCTCATCATTTATCTTGGGGACAGAGGACTCCTATACTTTCCTTACTTGGTCTTTCAAAGGGATTTATCTAAGGGTCAAACCCTCAGGCGTCCCTAAAGCTAGAGGAAAGTCTATAGATTAGCTGTTAATCCTGCCACAGGAACTTAACTCTGTGGAACATCTCAAACACAAGTTTGCTGCTACTTATCCATCCAATTTTCATCTTCTAAAACTTTTTTTGACATTTTTTTATCTGCCATCCATCCTCTCCTAAATTCTTTTGTCCTTGCTGATTTGTCCAGCTGATTCTTCTGCTGTCTTTTCAATGGGAATCAATGAAGGGAGCAGAGAAACATGTGTGTGTTTAATCTGTGATATTTAAATACAAAACTCAATGCTTTGGATACATACATATTTAAAATACATATTTGAACTGAAAGAATATTTTGCATGCATATAAGTCAATTTTATAAGGAATTTTTAAAAAATTCATATTGTTTTCACCAGTTACCCAATAGCGATTTTTAAATGGTTTAATGGGAAATATATTGGTTGACGTGGAAATCATTTCTCTAAATAAGAATCACATAGGATATAAGTTCTGCATGTGCATTAAATGTAGAAAATATGAATATGCTACAATAGTCTCCTGACCCCTTAATAAAGATGCAATCATAAACTGAAAACAATTAGTAGCAGTTAATATTGAAACATTTTTGAGTAAATTATATACAATATGATACAAGTTGTACTGTATTTGTAAACACTACTAGAGGCATATCACTTAGAATTTCTAATGTTTGCCTATAGAATACTTTCTGGTTGTTAATATCCAAACTTTACACACTTTATACAGGAAAGAAGTATATTTGTGCCCCATATTCTCAATAAAACATTTTAAGAGAATGAAGAGCTTGGAAAATGTTTGAGTAACATTCCAAATACGAGGAGAAAGGACAACAGAATCATCTGTAAGGATCTTGAATTCAATGCCATTAAAGGGAGATTGTGTTTGGATGTCTCAAATTTAGCCTTTGCTAAATGCTCAGTATTAAAATGAATCTCCAATTATGAAGACAAAAGTAAACTTATAAACATGGAAGTAAAGCATGTTTTTTTTTTAAAATGAGATTACACACATACAGGCACAAATGTTTTCTGTGTTTCAGTGTTATTTTAGAAATTGTTGAGAGCTTGGGGGTTAATTTCTAATGCTTCAAATGATGGCAAGTAGGCTCTTGGTTAGTATTTTCATCAAGAACAGATTGTGTATGTTATAACGCTTTTGTTATATTTCAGTGAATACTAGTAGCTAAAAGGTAAAACAAATTGAAGAATAAAGAATTAATTCCAAAGAATACATTCATGCAAAAAAAAAAGAATAATGGTACAAAACGAGAAGTTTCCAATATATTTGAGGGAGTTCCTTTCCATTTAGCAAATACTTAGTTCAGTGAAATCTTGTACAAAACATGGAACAAAATAATACATTCTCTACATCTTATATGAAGACTCATCCATCTTTTAAATCATGCTAATTCATTATTGTTCAACACATTTTATCCTAAATTTTGTTACTTGATCTATATGTTTATTGCAAAAATATATTAAAAATACTCTATTATAATTATGGAATTTAAAAATTTTCCTTGAAATACTATTATTGTATAGAGGTCAGGACTATATATGTCATATCAGTATAAGATTTTCATGTCATTTTGATAAATTGTTCTCTTAATTGTTTTATAGGGATTATCTTGATTTTAATTATTGCTTTTTGCCTTAATTTACATTCTTTCCAATATTTATATTACCATCCCAATTTCTTGATTTTGTAATTAGTATTTAGCTAATATATCTTTATTCCATCATTTTCCTCTTCTTATTTATATACATTTCTGTGCAGTTCTCTTTCAGATGAGTATATGGTAAGCCACATAATGTTGCAAAATTAGTTTACATTATATTATTTTTATCTAACTCAATAATCCGTGTACATTTAATGTGTTTACTAGTACAGAAGTAAATTTTCTACTCATTTATTTTGTATTCTCTTTTTACCATCTGTTTTCTTTGCTTTTTAATGTTTTCTCTACCTTCTGTTTTTGAGACTTTTTTTCTCCTTCTCCTGATTTCTAGGCTATTAGTTACATTTCTTTGGTTTCTGTGATTACATTTATTTTAAGATGCATTTGTAATAAGTTTGTTCAAATAAATCCATTGTTATATCTATTCTTTGACAATGATGAAGATCTTCAGTTTATAAAAAGGCTTCATTTCCTGCTTTGTACTTTACTATTGTTCTGTAGACTTTTTGCCTTATCCCTTTTTAAAAATATACAAAAATATTATGGCTTTTAAAAATCAATCATGTGTGGGCTTCGCTGGTGGCGCAGTGGTTGAGAGTCCACCTGCCAATTCAGGGGACACGGGTTTGTGCTCCGGGCCGGGAAGATCCCACATGCCGCGGAGTGGCTGGGACCATGAGCCGTGGCCGCTGAGCCTGCGCGTCCGGAGCCTGTGCTCCACAACGGGAGAGGCCACAACAGTGAGAGGCCCAAAAATTCAATCATGTGTTGCTAGTTTCTCTGTTCATGTTTCTAGCAACCCATCTCTTTCATCTGGAGTCACTTTCCTTCTTGCTGAAGTGCAACAGCTCATGATACTTTTAAATCAGTGATAAAGTATTTGTCTTTTGCATGTAAAAATGATTATATTTTGTATTTATTCTTGCATGATAATGTGGTTGAGTATATGGTTCCCTTAGCTTTTTAAGGTATTGCTCTAATACCTTCAGGCTTCTATTGCTGCTAGTGAAAATGTATCATTGACCTTATTGTATGTTTTTCATTTAATTTTTATTTTATTTTGGAGTATAGTTGGTTTACAAGTTTGGGTTAGTTTCAGGTGTGCAGCAAAGTGATTCAGCTATACATATACATATATCCATTCTTTTTCAGATTCTTTTCCCATATAGGTTATTACAGAGTACTGAGCAGAGTTCCCTGTGCTACACAGTAGGTCCTTGTTGATTTTCTATTTTATGTATAGTAGTGTGTATATGTTGACCTTACTGCTACTGGAAAGAATCTTGTTTCTTTCTCTGAAAGAATAAACTTTGTCTTTATTCATCAACTTCAGTAGTTTTACTAAGATGAGTATTTTTAATATATATGCTGCTTATTTTTCAGATTTCAATTTTTTTCAATTCTGGAAATTTCTCAATAATTAGCTGCTCAGATAATTTTTCTCCTCCATTCCCGCCATATTCTTCTTTACAAAATCGTGTAAAATAAATATTGGAATCTCTTAATATATCCTTGTCTTTTAATTAATATTTAGTTATGTTATACATTTTAGCTGGGTTAGTTTCAGATATACTCATTTTGCCAGTGCTAAAGCCTTTGCATATACTCCTTTAAAATATATTATTTATTCACTAAATATCAACTTTTGAATTAGGCCTGTTAACATAATTTTACTTAAGTTAAAATAAGTATTATTTTCATAATAAATATATGTATTTTGAATCATGATTTTATATTTCTACTTTCTTTCATGATCAAATTAATATGCATCTCACACACATATCTCTATCTATCTATCTAGAATATTATATGAACCCGTAGTGATAGCTTAGTTGTTTTACTGCCTGGATTAAAATCCTGTCTCTATGGCTTATTAATTCAGGCATCTTAGGCAAGTTATTTATCTTGTCATTTCCTTAGGAATATTCATTTTTAAAATAAGATCATAATAGCAAGATTGCTATGAGATAATAGCTTCAAAGCATTTAGAACATCGCCTGAAGGAAAATAAGCACTAAATAAAATATAAATATCACGGTTGTCTTGTTCTTATTTTTCTGTAGGCTATGATGATAAAAATGGGTTTTTTTGTTGTTTTTTTAATATCTTTATTGGAGTATAATTGCTTTACAATGGTGTGTAAGTTTCTGCTTTTTAACAAAGTGAATCAGTTATACATATACTTATGTTCCCATATCTCTTCCCTCTTGCATCTCCCTCCCTCCCACCCTCCCTATCCCACCCCTCTAGGTGCTCACAAACCACCTAGCTGATCTCCCTGTGCTATACAGCTGCTTCCCACTAGCTATCTACCTTACGTTTGGTAGTGTATATATGTCCATGCCACCCTCTCACTTTGTCACAGCTTACCCTTCTCCCTCCCAATATCCTCAAGTCCATGCTCTAGTAGGTCTGTGTCTTTATACCCCTAGGTACTTCATGAGCATTTTTTTTCTTAGATTCCATATATATGTGTTAGCATACGGTATTTGTTTTTCTCTTTCTGACTTACTTCACTCTGTATGACAGACTCTAGGTCCATCCACCTCACTACAGATAACTCAATGGCCATCATCAAAAAATCTAGAAACAATAAATGCTGGAGAGGGTGTGGAGAAAAGGGAACCCTCTTGCACTGTTGGTGGGAATTTAAATTGATACAGCCACTATGGAGAACAGTATGGAGGTTCCTTAAAAAACTACAAATAGAACTACCATATGACCCAGCAATCCCACTACTGGACATATATCCTGAGAAAACCATAATTCAAAAAGAGTCATGTGGGCTTCCCTGGTGGCGCAGTGGTTGAGAGTCCACCTGCCGGTGCAGGGGACACGGGTACATGCCCCGGTCTGGGAAGATCCCACACGCCGCGGAGCAGCTGGGCTCGTGAGCCATGGCCACTGGGCCTGCGTGTCCGGAGCCTGTGCTCTGCAACGGGAGAGGCCACAACAGTGAGAGGCCCGCATACTGCAAAAAAAA
>NW_021703772.1:99505003-99662390 GCF_005190385.1 Monodon monoceros | reverse complement strand
AAAAAAAAAAAAAAAAAAAAAAAAGAGTCATGTACCAAAATGTTCATTGCAGGTCTATTTACAATAGCCAGGACATGGAAGCAACCTAAATGTCCATCAACAGATGAATGGATAAAGAAGATGTGGCACATATATACAATGGAATATTACTGAGCCATAAAAAGATAAAAATGTTTTTGATTGTTTGTTTCTGAAGTGCTGGTCAAATAAATTTATACAAGATTTTCATAAATAAACCAAAAATGCTTAAATATTAACTTTAAAATACTGCAATTTAGCAACTAGTTATATTGCAGCATATTCAAGATAACTTCTTTTTTTTAAATTTTTATTGAAGTATAGTTTGTTTACAATGTTGTGTTTAATTTCTGCTGTACAGCAAATTGACTCAGTTATACATATATATATATTTTTTCATATTCTTTTCCATTTTGGTTTATCACATTATATTGAATATAGTTCCCTGTGCTAGACAGTAGGGCCTTGTTTATCCATCCTATATATAATAGTTTGCATCTGGTAATTCCATACTCCTAGTCTTTCCCTCCTCCATCCCTCCTCCCCCTTGGCAAACACAAGTCTGTTCTCTATAGCTTCTTAATCAACCATTTAGACTCGTTCTCATTCTCTGTAAGTTTGCACACTGTGCCTATTAAGCCATAGAATTGATTTTCTGGACCCTGATTTTAGAAACTACAGAACTAGGCTCTTGGCTTATGGGCTATCTAATTCCAGTGAATTGGCGCTTCCCTTGCCCTAATGAGACTGCATGAGCATCCCAAGGTGTACAATGTCAGAATGGGCAAAGGGCCTGGTCCTTAGTCCATACCTGTGGTAGACCCACATTTGCTGTTTCTGCAACTGTTGGATATCACCCCCTCTCTAATCTCCATGTGCTGCAGAGCTCTCAGTACATCAATGCAGAAAATCTCGAAAGACCCAGTTCTCCTACAGCATTGGCCATCAGGAATATTCTCATCTACTACCAAGGTTGTAGTACTCTCAGTGAGTGTCCAGGCATCAATCCCTTCTTCTGAGATCCAGCCATGTGCCAAGAATTTGAGTGGGAACTGCATGCACTTCCCATAATTTATCATCTCTTTGTCTTCCCAGGCTAGGAAATCCTTCTCCCTGGGTCAATTAGAGTCAATTCCTTAATGGGCTAATCCAGTGGTTTTCAAAGCTGTCTACACTTTTAAAAATCAGTTTTTAAATGTACTGATGTTCAGGTTCCACTCCAGACCAATTAAATAGGTTTAGTGATAATTTTTGAAAGTGAGTTCAGCAAGCTCCCTCATGATTCTAATGTGCAGCCAGGACTGAGAACCAAATGCGCTAAATAAAAGTATCCTTCAGTGGGTCTCAAGTGTTGGCAGGAATCAGAATTACCTGTAGAGCTTGTTAATATGCACATAATTCAGCACCACCCCCACAGCACAAGCCAAACAAAGCAAAATAAAACAGAAAAACACATTAAAATCACCTGCCAACAACAGTGATACTTTGGATATGTAAGCATGATCGTGTCACCTCACCCCACTCAAATAATTCAATAGATGCTTGTTGTTCTAAAGACTGACCCCATTCAAATAATTCAGTGGATTCTTGTTCTAAATACCAATGTTTTTTTAACAATGCTTGTGAGCCTTGTGTTTTCACCCAGTTTGAACCACTCTGCCTTTACCTCTTATTTTCAAACACTAGAACTCACAGTTCCTTAAAAAAGATTACCCCCTGATTAGAGTCTGAGTCCCCAGATTGATCACCTAATCATGTTACAGGCCCTCCTGAGCCCCTTATTTTTTAAAATTTCTCTCCCAACAGTTTATATGTTTAACTGTGCAATTGTATTTATCCTTCTCTATCTCTGTATTAGAGTCTCTATGGGAGCTCCCAGCACTGCCACAGTGCCTGGCAAATAATACACATTCTTACTATAACCAAGACAGAATGAGTAAGGAAAAGTCAAAGCAGTTCACTTTTCTTACCTTTTGAATCAGTTAGAATGCATTCAGCTAACAATTCTGATAGTTCTAGGCCCCAGCATCTGCATGACAATTCCTAGATGTATAGACTTGGTAAATTTTTAAATTTCTATAAGGCTTAGTGTACTTAAGTACAAAATAAGAATAATGATTACCTTGGAGAATTGTTTTGGGAATTATATTTGGGAGCTATTGTCCAAGAGAGTCATTAGTTTTGCTTTTTGTGATTCAAAGGGATAAAGATCGGATGAATGTTTTAATCTTATGGGATGATAAAATTTAGTTACAAATTTTAAAGAATTTTATTGTAATTAGAATTGGCCAAAAAGAGAATGCAGTGTTTCAAGAGATAATGTGACCTCATCAGTGGTGTTTGAATGTAAACTCATTGACCACTTATAGAAGAGACAGCATATCAGCTAAGAGAGAGCTATGTTAGTGCCTAGAGATAATTCTGAGATTCTATATTTTTGTAACCACGTGAATCAAAATCATTAAACAAAAATAACCATCATCATCTGTTTATAGTCACAGCACCCAGTCAATTGACGTTCTTTTGTTATTTCAACTGATTATTTTGTGCCCTTTAAAACCCTGCAGCTCTGCTTCAATACTCTAACACCTGCCTGCTCACTCCTATTGAAAAGGATGAAATGAAACAGGTCTGACAATTTACATTCTACATTTAAATATTGGTGTCATGGAATTATTGGCTTTAACTTCAACCCTATTGTTTCATGATCAAACATTACCCTTCAAGTATTGTTTCTTAGCTGCCCAGAGGAGATTCTTTTTTTCAAAGAAGAGGACCTTCCCGTCAGCTATTATTATGTGGAACAAAGAAACTGACTAAAATTATTGAGTCAGTCTTTGTAATCTGAATGAATGCTAAGAATTATAGAGCCAAAGAAAAGGATTTTTCAAAATAAGAATCATGGTCTTAAGGGCTATTTCTCTATGACTTAATTTGGAGACATATTCATTTGTGTAACAGTCTTTGAGGTTCTTCATATTCCAGGCAGAACCTGCTGCGTGGCAGAGACCAAAAAAAAAAAAAAAAGCGAGCTCTCCAGTGACTCTTATAAGGGCACTAATCCCATTCATGAGGGCTCCACCCTCATAACCTCATCTAATCCTAATTACCTTTCAAAGGCTCTACTTCCTAACACCATCATATGGTGGGGTAGTGTGAGAGAGAGTGGGGGCTGGTTTGGTTTCAATATATGAATTTTGAGGGGACACAAATATTCACTCCATAACAGTAGGATATAAATGCATGAGGACATCATGGATAAGGAACTAAGTCTACCTGACCATGGACTCTTTGTATCCCATTGCTATTACACTCAAATTATGAGAGAAAAGTGTTCTAGTAAGGATGATTATTAATTTATATGACAAAAATGATATAAAGGTACAAAGGAAAAGTAGCCTAGCATGATTTGATCAGGGCTCTGGCCTCTGTTTCTTAGCCCTTGTCTTAGACACAAGGATAGTGTCTCCCTGCTTACAGCCCCCTGGGAGGTCTTCCTTATCCTGTAGATGTGTAGGAAACCTGAAGCTTACCCCTCAGGGTGAAGCTCCAGGCTAAGCAAATAATCCTTTTTCACAGGAAGATTGGGGATGTGTTTCAGTCTACTGTCTGGCTTGCCAGGCGGAGGGGGAGTGTTGCAGCTGCCCACACTCACAGACTTTAGCTAGGGAACAGGAGAATCCTGCAGCCTTTTGTGCCTGTCCCAGCAAGGACACAGGAAGCGCTACAACCACCAGAGCTCTCTGGCTTTAGCAGTGCAGCAGGCCAGTGCCATGATCCCTTGGTGCCGTCAGAGCTCACCTGCCTGTGCTAATGGGTTAGGTGGGGAATGTAGCTAGGGTGTCTGCCAGTGCCTGCATCTTGGGGGAGCATCTCCAGTAACCCCTGCCCCTCCAGCAGATGATTTTAGATTTGCAAATGTCTCTCCTTTACATATAGTCTTGAAACTTTTCAAAGTACTGTTATTTTGCTGGGTCTCAGAGCAAGTAAAACCACATGCCAGTCCTTTGGAGGGGAGTCTTAATTTCCTACAATACTTTGGGACTCTTGAACATCAGCCTCATTGGTTTTCTAAGCCAGAAGGTTTAGGGCTCATCTCTTTGGTGTAGATCCCAGGGATCAGGATGCCTGATGTGGGACACCAATCCCTTTGCTCCTCTGGGAGAAGTGCCCATCTGATAAGATCCCTCCCTATCATGTGCCCACTATGCTGGGGCATGGGATTTTGGTGAGAATGTTTCTCAGCTCCTCCTACCCCTGTCAATGTTGTCCTTTTCATCCTTCATTGTGGAAAAGGTGTTTGGCTAGTTCTCAGGTTCCTTTGAGAGGGAATTGATCCAAATGTAGTTGTGCATTTGTTGTGTCTGTGGAAGGAAGTTACTTCAGGCTCTCTTTATGCCACCATCTTGAACTACTTCCTGAATTCTCAGGTTTTAGCATTCTGAGGTGTTGTTTTTTTAATGTTAGTTTATATTTTATTGTTCTTGTCTCTCATTTGTACTGTTTTGCATAGATTATTTTTATCATGTCTTGAAAATTATACTTGCTTTTAAAATTCTGCTTTTGGTTATTTAAATTTATTTCTTTCTATGATTAATTTTGAAAATAGAAAGGTATTAATGTTAAGGTCTCTCCTTAAATAATGTAAGGAAATGATATTTAAATTTATTTCTTTCTATGATTAATTTTGAAAATAGAAAGGTATTAATGTTAAGGTCTCTCCTTAAATAATGTAAGGAAATGATAACAATTAATTTTAATCAGTAATATATGATGGTTTACATTGCAGTTTTATGCCCAGCTTTTTACTTTGTATTATTACTAATCTTAAAAATCAATAATTACTAAAGATATTTACAATTTTGTTTTTTTGTAACTGTGGCAGAAACTGGACTCTTTTTTAACAAAGCTTGTTTTGCTTACTTGTTATGCACAGAAGTAGGTTTCATTTCCAAGTTATGTGTAATAATGAGAGTTATGACAAATAGAATGGATATGGATATGATAGAAGCATTTCAGGTACGGTCAAAAAAAGATTCATGTGATCCACCAGTCTTGATCTTTTCCTATCATCCAACAGATTACCCAACAGAAAGTTCTGAGCTCCTACTACATGAAGTCACAAGACAGAAGGTCACTCACCAATCACCTGCATTCATCTGTTTGTGAGCCAGAAACAAACTTATATGTATTAAGCCACTAAGATTTGGGGGTCCCACCCTTACCCTGCCCTGACTTATGACAACATTCTTATTATTATGTATATGATTCAGAGGTTTCAGTTGTTACCAACCATCCTAACCACCGCCATCCAACCATCCAAAGGAACTCTGGTTCCTTTGATATGGAATTTTTAATTATGTTTTAACCTTGTGTTGACTTGAAAACTTCTTTGAAGAACATTATTTATTATTAGTAACTGAGAGGTATGTTTCTTTATATTTATATATATAATACTTTTTATATGAGTGAAATTTGATTGAATATCTACCTCTTGGTGATATTTTTCATACATTTAAACTATCAAATTCTCTTCAGTGTAGATGCTTTTGCTTTTTTGAAAAATAATCATCTGGTTTTACCTAGAATAAAATGTACTTAGAAATCCAGGAAGAGGTAAGCAAAGAAGTTGTAGGTTAGTGCGGGGAGACAACTAGCACAGTGATTAAACATACTTCTTTGAATTAACGCATACCCCAGCTTCTCACTCCCATCCACCCTTTGGCCTGCCCAAACCTCCAGATATTCTGTAAGGAATATTGGTTCTTATCAGACCACTGTTTCATTTCCATTTCATTTTAGAAAGATTTTATTATCTTTTGTTCTGCTATAAATTTATTGAAATATCATGTGCAACTCATGGCTCATCTTTTTTAGATCTTTTTGGTAAAAAATTAAATTCAATCATTTAATATAATTTTAGTGGAATTTTACAAGGGAGAAGAGAAAAATAATTGTTGTGTCTGAACTGGAAGCTTTCTTGTTATTCTTAGCCTGCAAAAGTAGTTTAATCCTTTTTCCACCTGCTCACTACCATTGCAAATATTTAAATATATATATTTTTAGAAGTAGATTGCTGCTGACATTTTCCTCTCTCTATCTCTTTTAAAAAATTGTCTAATTGAATTGGCCCTCTTAATAAAGGAATTTAAAAGTCTGAACCAGGGTTTCCCTGGTGGCGCAGTGGTTGCGAGTCTGCCTGCCGATGCAGGGGACACGGGTACGTGCCCCAGTCCGTTAAGATCCCACATGCCGTGGAGCTGCTGGGCCCGTGAGCCATGGCCGCTGAGTCTGAGCGTCCGGAGCCTGTGCTCTGCAACGGGAGAGACCACAACAGTGAGAGGCCCGTGTACAGCAAAAAAAAAAAATTCTGAGCCAATTATTTAAAGTAATTTTATATATCTTTGATTTTTGGCTATTTAAAACATTTATAATTATTTCTTTTAATACCCTTTTGGTTGTTACTCTCTTATTTAACACAAGAATGTTATTCAAGAATTGCATTATTTGATTTATTTTTGAGCACTTGCATTTATAAGGTTTTGCTTGTTTGTTTACCTTTCTGTCATAACTGAAGTTTGACTGAGTTTTAACTCTTAAAATATATCACATTTTTTCCTTCAAATCTCTGCAGCTTGTAATCCTTTGTAATTCCTTTGTAATTTACCATGGACAAAGTTAAGATTTAACTTCATTTCTCTTCTTCAACAGGCTAGTGAGTAATCCTTTATGTATAAGCATCTTACACTTCTAGCTTAAAATGACTGGACGGGCATCACTTTTATTAGTTTAGTTAAGATTCAGTGAGCATTTATTATTTTGAAACTTCTTATAAGGAACACTTAGTATCTACTGCGCTGAATCCTAATATTTGGCCTCCATGTAAATTATATTCTTCCTTGATATTTTGAAATCTTTGTCATTTCATGAATTGCATAAAATTTTCAAATTTATCCTTTACTTAATCATTTGGATAATCTATAGAATTTAGCTTTTCCAATGTCTAAAAAATTCATTTTTGTGGCTTCTGTGTCTCTAAATTTTGTTCTTTCCTATGATTTTACCTTTCTCATGTCTACTGGAAATACTTTTATGTAAGCTATGTCCTCTTGGCTCTCTCTGAGGGCAAAAATCAGAGATATTTTCTAATGTTTTCTTCTCAATCCTCATGCAAATACCCTTTTAAGGATATAATTAGAATAATTCATGGATTCTGTGGTCTTTCCCTGTGTTAAGAAATTTTCCATAGTCTAATCATTCTCACTGAAGGAAATATCTGTTTAGAGTTGATTTATCATGCTTTGGAAGTGGACTTGGATTTAATAAAATATTAGTTTTCATTCTTTCCAAGGTATTTCACAGTGGGTCACAGATCTAGGTTCTGAATATTTGCGGATTTTGCTCTAGAGAGGGATAAGGAAAACTGGAAGGTGCCCAGAGTTTATGATTGTTTTTGTATTAATCCAATGCTATTATGATGGCTATTAGCACAGATGCTTCCAGATTTTGCTATTTGGTAGGTTTTTTGTTTGTTTGTTTGTTTGTTTGTTTTTGCGGTACGTGGGCCTCTCACTGTTGTGGCCTTTCCCGTTGCAGAGCACAGGCTCTGGACGCGCAGGTTCAGCAGCCATTGCTCACGGGCCCAGCCGCTTCGCGGCATGTGGCATCCTCCTGGACCGAGGCACGAACCCGTGTCCCCTGCATCGGCAGGAGGACTGTCAACCACTGCACCACCAGGGAAGCCCTGGTAGGTTTTTATGTGTAGATTTTTATGACAATTCAAGTTTTTAAATATGTGTATATTTTAGGTGTATATATTAATACACATAATAATATTTATTTATATATGTGCATTTAATTTTTAAAATATCTATATATATATATTAAGATATACATTAATATATATTAATTTATTAAATGTGCTAGGGTAAATGGAGTGAAACATCCAAATATCCATAAACATGTGGTCATCTCACCTGAAAATTACATTTTAAAAAATTTATAATAAATGATATCAGTTTGTTACAGAGAGCTCACAAACAATTATTAGCACAGCCCTGAGCACAGTGATGGAAGACATTTGCCTAGCAATAATAATCCTGGGAAAAGAGTTCTGAATATTTTTTGAAGATACATGCTGAATAAATGGGAAATTGCGCTCATTTGGGATGTGGGGCTCCATGTATTTTTTATGTTAATAAATGTATTCAAATTCAAAATGTGTTGGAATGGTTGGATCAATGTTAATTTCTATGGGGGTTAATATGTGAATTACCAGTTTCAGAATAATGGTAAATAAGGGCTATTCATGTTTGGAAATTTAAAAATAAACACATTTAAAAATTTAAAAACATACAGTAAGTATGCTGAATTGATGAAAACAGTTTGTTAAGCTCTCTGATGGCAGGGTTTTCTATTTTGTCTGTATAATTCAGGGCCTAATAAGAAAGCTTATATGTATATATTAATTGTTGAGTTATTACATTTACTAAGATCAGTATGAAAATAATAGCATAAAAATCATGTGCTTTGGTGTCAGGTTGATTTGGTTTAGAATTAGTTTAGATTTGGTTTAGAAAATACCATGCAGAACATACTGGAAGAAATAAAGAAAAGAAAAGAAGAAAAACATTGGCTGTATCTCCTAGTGATTTGTCCTGACTTTGAAAGTTTCATGTTAGCCTAGGCTGTCACTTTGGAATACAGGGCTCATTTTAATATCAATCATTCTGTCAGTGTTCCAGAATGAATTTACACTCTGAAAATAGGTATCTAGTTTCTATTCTATTGAAATTAGAAATTATATTTTCAAAATCTGTGAACATAGGGTTCTGTCCTGATATATGCATTACACAACATCTAACTTGTATGTCAAATTATGTAACAACATACTGGAAAATATTTGCTAGCAATCATTCTGCAGTGTTCAGGATAATGTGATTTTTAAACTTCAGACAGTTTGTATTATTCTTAGATCACACCCATTTAAAAAAATGTTGGAAAAATGATAACTATGTGGTAATACCGGAATAGTAAAAAAAAAAAAAAAAAAAAGAGAGAATAAAATCTGAAATCTGGTTCCTTGGTAGGAGAGATACATTTTTAAAAAGAACTTCTTTGTTTCCCAGTATATTTTAAGTGGGGGAACATAAATAAAATGTCAATTTTTAGTGCCAATTAATCCTCAGTGAATGGCACAATAGTCATATCTACACACACACACACACACACACACACATCGTTTGTGAAATAAAGATAACTAGAATCTAATATGCAAACATAAAAATTGCAGTTCAGTCTTTCCTATCTCTTTACTGATGAAGTTAGTTTTGACAGAGTTGAAGTTAGGGAAGAAATGGAGAGGGAGCTCTTGAGAAAGAGATGAGAACAAAGACAGATTTAAGTTGGGGCATCTTACATGGCTCTAAAATATTCCTTAAGGGTCTAGATAGAATATTGTCCAGAGTTGCTAATAATAAAGATTCTTCCATGGCGTGTGTGTTGAGGGAAATGGTTTGGGTCTCTTCTAGCATTTTATTAGACCCAGAGGTATGTAAACTTAGATTAATCTATGGTAACCCCTCGTTGCTAGAACAAGTAAGAGACTTAGCTTATGGGTCTCAACTCTTAGCCTCCTAACCACTACATTGTCATTTGGGATACTTGGTAACCTAAGAGAACTGCTGAATGATATACAATCCTCTCATCCCATGATGCTTTGGCTGCTGTTCCCAAAACACATGCACACAGGCTCTTTGCATTTTCTGAGTTTCACCACCAATGGGGAAATAGAAACGGAATACAGAAAAATGAAGAATTTTAATTCTTTAAAATCTTAGATAGTTCTTACCATGATGATCTTCGATATGGAGTTCCTATTTGTTAGTGGATTTGACTAATCTTACTTAAAATAAATAATTAAATAATTTTCTTGATAATGTGGATTAAAACTCCTGAATATTTGATTTTTTTTCCCCTTAACATTTTGGGCTTCATAAGGTCAACCTTAAAGCAAATAAAAAGCAATGAATAGAGGGGACGGCTTGAAGATGGCGGAAGAGCAAGACACGGAGATCGCCTTCCTCCCCACGGATACACCAGAAATACATCTACACGTGGAACAACTCCTACAGAACACCTACTGAAGGCTGGCAGAAGATCTCAGACCTCCCAAGGCAAGAAACTCCCCACGTACCTGGGTAGGGCAAAAGAAAAAACAGAGACAAAAGAATAAGGACGGCACCTGCACCAGTGGGAGGGAGCTGTGAAGGAGGAAAAGTTTCCACACACTAGGAAGCCCCTTCGCGGGCGGAGACTGCGGGAGGCGGAGGGGGGAGCTCCGGGACCGCGGAGGAGTGCACAGCGACGGGTGCGGAGGGCAAAGCGGGGAGATTCCCGCACAGAGGATCGGTGCCGACCGGCACTCACCAGCCCGAGAGGCTTGTCTGCTCACCCGCCGGGGCGGGTGGGACTGCGAGCTGAGGCTCGGGTTTCAGTTTCAGATGGAGCGCAGGGAGAGGACTGCTTGAACATAGCCTGAAGGGGGCTAGTGCACCACGGCTAGCCGGGAGGGAGTCCGGGGAATAGTCTGCACCTGCCGAAGAGGCAAGAGACTTTTTCTTCCCTCTTTGTTTCCTGGTGCGCGAGGAGAGGGGTTTAAGAGCGCTGCTTAAAGGAACTCCAGAGACGGGCGCGAGCCGCGGCTAAAAGCGCGAACCCCAGAGACGGGCGGGAGACGCTAAGGCTGCTGCTGCCGCCACCAAGGGGCCTGTGTGCGAGCACAGGTCACTCTCCACACCCCTCTTCCGCGGAGCCTGTGCAGCCCGCCACTGCCAGGTTCCCGGGATCCAGGGACAACTTCCCTGGGAGAACGCACGGCGGGCCTCAGGCTGGAGCAACGTCACGCCGGCCTCTGCCGCCGCAGGCCCCGCACGCAGTGCCCCTCCTTCCCCCCCCACCCCCCGGCCTGAGTGAGTCGGAGCCCCCGATCAGCGGCTCCTTTAACCCCGTCCTGTCTGAGCAAAAAACAGACGCCCTCCAGCAACCTACACGCAGAGGCAGGGGCAAATCCAAAGCTGAGCTCCTGTGAGCTGTGAGCACAAAGAAGAGAAAGGGAAATCTCTCCCAGCAGCCTCAGAAGCAGCGGATTAAAGCTCCACAATCAACTTGATATACCCTGCATCTGTGGAATACCTGAATAGACAAGGAATGATCCCAAATTGAAGAGGTAGACTTTAGGAGCAAGATCTATGATTTTTTTCCCTTTTCCTCTTTTTGTGAATGTGTACGTGTATGCTTCTGTGTGAGATCTTGTCTGTATAATCTTGCTTCCACCATTTGTCCTAGGGCTCTATCCGTCCATGGTTTTTTTAAAAACTTTTTTTCTTAATAATTAATTTTAATTGTAATAACTTTATTATACTTTACCTTCGTTCGTTCTTTCTTTCTTTCCTTCCTTCCTTCCCTCCTTTAGACAACGAATCACCCCAAATTGAGGAGGTGGTCTCTGAGAGCAAGATTTATGATTTTTCCCCCTTTACCTCTTTTTGTGAGGGTGTATGTGTATGCTTCTGTGTAAGATTTTCTCTGTATAGCTTTGCTTCCAACATTTGTCCTAAGGTTCTATCCGTCCCTTTTTCTTTTTTTCTTTTCTAAATATTTTTTAATTCAATAACTATATTATACTTTATTTTATTTTTACTGTATCTTCTTTCTTTCTGTCTTTTTTTCCTTCTTTACCTCCTTCATTCCTTCCTTCCTCCCTCCCTCCCTTCCTCCTTTCTTTCCTTCTTTGCTTCTTTCTTCCTTCCTTCCTTTCCTCCTTTCCTTCTTTCCTCATACTTCTACTAATTCTCTCTACTTTTTCTCCCTTTTATTCTGAGCCGTGTGGATGAAAGGCTCTTGGTGCTCCAGCCAGGAGTCAGGGCTCAGCCTCTGAGGTAGGAGAGCCAACTTCAGGACACTGGTCAACAAGAGACCTCCCAGCTCCACATAATATTAAACGGCGGAAATCTCCCAGAGACCTCCATCTTAACACCAGCACCCAGCTTCACTCAACGACCAGCAAGCCATAGTGCTGGACAACCTATGCCAAACAACTAGCAAAACAGGAACACAACCCCACCCACTAGCAGAGAGGCTGCCTAAAATCATAATAAGGCCACAGACACCCCAAAACACACCACCAGACGTGAACCTGCCCACTAGAGAGACAAGATCCAGCCTCATCCACCACAACACAGGCACTAGTCCCCACCACCAGGAAGCCTACACAACCCACTGAAACAACCTTAGCCACTGGAGACAGACATCAAAAACAACGGGAACTACGAACGTGCAGCCTGCAAAAAGGAGACCCCAAACACAGTAAGATAAGCAAAATGAGAAGACAGAAAAACACACAGCAGATGAAGGAGTAAGATAAAAATGCACCAGACCTAACAAATGAAGAGGAAATAGGCAGTCTACCTGAAAAAGAATTCAGAATAATGATAGTAAGGATGATCCGAAATCTTGGAAGTAGAATGGACAAAATGCAAGAAACAGTTAACAAGGACCTAGAAGAAATAAAGATGAAACAAGCAACGATGAACAATGCAATAAATGAAATTAAAAATACTCTAGAAGGGATCAATAGCAGAATAACTGAGGCAGAAGAACGGATAAGTGACCTGGAAGATAAAGTAGTGGAAATAACTACTGCAGAGCACAATAAAGAAAAAAGAATGAAAAGAACTGAGAACAGTCTCAGAGACCTCTGGGACAACATTAAATGCACCAACATTCGAATTATAGGGGTTCCAGAAGAAGAAGAGAAAAAGAAAGGGACTGAGAAAATATTTGAAGAGATTATAGTTGAAAACTTCCCTAATATGGGAAAGGAAATAGTTAATCAAGTCCAGGAAGCACAGAGAGTCCCATACAGGATAAATACAAGGAGAAATACGCCAAGACACATATTAATCAAACTGTCAAAAATTAAACACAAAGAAAGCATATTAAAAGCAGCAAGGGAAAAACAACAAATAACACACAAGGGAATCCCCATAAGGTTAACAGCTTATCTCTCAGCAGAAACCCTACAAGCCAGAAGGGAGTGGCAGGACATACTGAAAGTGATGAAGGAGAAAAACCTGCAACCAAGACTACTCTACCCAGCAAGGATCTCATTCAGATTTGATGGAGAAATTAAAACCTTTACAGACAAGCAAAAGCTGAGAGAGTTCAGCACCACCAAACCAGCTTTACACCAAATGCTAAAGGAACTTCTCTAGACAAGAAACACAAGAGAAGGAAAAGACCTATAATAACGAACCCAGAACAATATAGAAAATGGGAATAGGAACATACATATCGATAATTACCTTAAATGTAAATGGACTAAATGCTCCCACCAAAAGACACAGATTGGCTGAATGGATACAAAAACAAGACCCTTATATATGCTGTCTACAAGAGACCCACTTCAGACCTAGAGACACATACAGACTGAAAGTAAGGGGATGGAAAAAGATATTCCATGCAAATGGAAACCAAAAGAAAGCTGGAGTAGCAATTCTCATATCAGACAAAATAGACTTTAAAATAAGGACTATTAAAAGAGACAAAGAAGGACACTACATAATGATCAAAGGATCGATCCAAGAAGAAGATATAACAATTGTAAATATTTACGCACCCAACATAGGAACACCTCAATACATAAGGCAAATACTAACAGCCATGAAAGGGGAGATCGACAGTAACACATTCATAGTAGGGGACTTTAACACCCCACTTTCACCCATGGACAGATCATCCAAAATGAAAATAAATAAGGAAACACAAGCTTTAAATGATGCATTAAACAAGATGGACTTAATTGATATTTATAGGACACTCCATCCAAAAACAACAGAATACACATTTTTCTCAAGTGCTCATGGAACATTCTCCAGGATAGATCATATCTTGGGTCACAAATCAAGCCTTGGTAAATTTAAGAAAATTGAAATTGTATCAAGTATCTTTTCTGACCACAACGCCATGAGACTAGATATCAATTACAGGAAAAGATTTGTAAAAAATACAAACACATGGAGGCTAAACAATACACTACTTAATAATGAAGTGATCACTGAAGAAATCAAAGAGGAAATAAAAAAATACCTAGAAACAAATGACAGTGGAGACACAACGACCCAAAACCTGTGGGATGCAGCAAAAGCAGTTCTAAGGGGGAAGTTTATAGCAATACAAGCCCACCTTAAGAAGCAGGAAACATCTCGAATAAACAACCTAACCTTGCACCTCAAGCAATTAGAGAAAGAAGAACAAAAAAAACCCAAAGGTAGCAGAAGGAAAGAAATCATAAAAATCAGATCAGAAATAAATGAAAAAGAAATGAAGGAAACGATAGCAAAAATCAATAAAACTGAAAGCTGGTTCTTTGAGAAGATAAACAAAATAGATAAACCACTAGCCAGACTCATCAAGAAAAAAAGGGAGAAGACTCAAATCAATAGAATTAGAAATGAAAAAGGAGAAGTAACAACTGACATTGCAGAAATAAAAAAAATCATGAGAGATTACTACAAGCAACTCTATGCCAATAAAATGGACAATCTGGAAGAAATGGACAAATTCTTAGAAATGCACAACCTGCCAAGACTGAATCAGGAAGAAATAGAAAATATGAACAGACCAATCACAAGCACTGAAATTGAAACTGTGATTAAAAATCTTCCAACAAACAAAAACCCAGGACCAGATGGCTTCACAGGTAAATTCTATCAAACGTTTAGAGAAGAGCTAACACCTGTCCTTCTCAAACTCTTCCAAAATATAGCAGAGGGAGGAACACTCCCAAATTCCTTCTACGAGGCCACCATCACCTTGATACCAAAACCAGACAAGGATGTCACAAAGAAAGAAAACTACAGGCCAATATCACTGATGAACATAGATGCAAAAATCCTCAACAAAATACTAGCAAACAGAATCCAACAGCACATTAAAAGGATCATACACCATGATCAAGTGGGGCTTATCCCAGGAATGCAAGGATTCTTCAATATACACAAATCTATCAATGTGATAAACCATATTAACAAATTGAAGGAGAAAAACCATATGATCATCTGAATAGATGCAGAGAAAGCTTTCGACAAAATTCAACACCCATTTCTGATAAAAACCCTGCAGAAAGTAGGCATAGAGGGAACTTTCCTCAACATAATAAAGGCCATATATGACAAGCCCACAGCAAACATCATCCTCAATGGTGAAAAACTGAAAGCATTTCCACTAAGATCAGGAACAAGACAAGGTTGCCCACTCTCACCACAGTTTTAGCCACAGCAATCAGAGAAGAAAAGGAAATAAAAGGAATCCAAATCGGAAAAGAAGAAGTAAAGCTGTCACTGTTTGCAGATGACATGATACTATACATAGAGAATCCTAAAGATGCTACCAGAAAACTACTAGAGCTAATCAATGAATTTGGTAAAGTAGCAGGATACAAAATTAATGCACAGAAATCTCTGGCATTCCTATATACTAATGATGAAAAATCTGAAAGTGAAATCAAGAAAACACTCCCATTTACCATTGCAACAAAAAGAATAAAATATCTGGGAATAAACCTACCTAAGGAGACGAAAGACCTGTATGCAGAAAATTATAAGACACTGATGAAAGAAATGAAAGATGATACAAATAGATGGAGAGATATACCATGTTCCTGGATGGGAAGAATCAACATTGTGAAAATGACTCTACTACCCAAAGCAATCTACAGATTCAATGCAATCCCTATCAAACTACCACTGGCATTTTTCACAGAACTAGAACAAAAAATTTCGCAATTTGTATGGAAACACAAAAGACCCCGAATAGCCAAAGCAATCCTGAGAACGAAAAAAGGAGCTGGAGGAATCAGGCTCCCTGACTTCAGACTATACTACAAAGCTACAGTAATCAAGACAGTATGGTACTGGCACAAAAACAGAAAGATAGATCAATGGAACAGGATAGAAAGCCCAGAGATAAACCCACGCACATATGGACACCTTATCTTTGATAAACGTGGCAGGAATGTACAGTGGAGAAAGGACAGCCTCTTCAATAAATGGTGCTGGGAAAACTGGACAGGTACATGTAAAAGTATGAGATTAGATCACCCCCTAACACCATACACAAAAATAAGCTCAAAATGGATGAAAGACCTAAATGTAAGGCCAGAAACTATCAAAATCTTAGAGCAAAACATAGGCAGAACACTCTATGACATAAATCACAGCAAGATCCTTTCTGACCCACCTCCTAGAGTAATGGAAATAAAAACAAAAATAAACAAATGGGACCTAATGAAACTTCAAAGCTTTTGCACAGCAAAGGAAACCATAATCAAGACCAAAAGACAACCCTCAGAATGGGAGAAAATATTTGCAAATGAAGCAACAGACAAAGGATTAATCTCCAAAATTTACAAGCAGCTCATGCAGCTCAATAACAAAAAAACAAACAACCCAATCCAAAAATGGGCAGAAGACCTAAATAGACATTTCTCTAAAGAATGCCAACAAACACATGAAAGAATGCTCAACATCATTAATCATTAGAGAAATGCAAATCAAAACTACAATGAGATATCATCTCACACCAGTCAGAATGGCCATCATCAAAAAATCTAGAAACAATAAATGCTGGAGAGGGTGTGGAGAAAAGGGAACACTCTTGCACTGCTGGTGGGAATGTGAATTGGTTCAGCCACTATGGAGAACAGTATGGAGGTTCCTTAAAAAACTACAAATAGAATTACCATATGACCCAGCAATCCCACTACTGAGAAAACCAAAATTCAAAAAGGGTCATGTACCAAAATGTTCATTGCAGCTCTACTTACAATAGCCGGGAGATGGAAACAACCTAAGTGTCCATCATCGGATGAATGGATAAAGAAGATGTGGCACATGTATACAATGGAATATTACTCAGCCTTAAAAAGAAACGAAATTGAGCTATTTGTAATGAGATGGATAGACCTAGAGTCTGTCATACAGAGTGAAGTAAGTCAGAAAGAAAAAGACAAATAGCATATGCTAACACATATATATGGAATTTAAGAAAAAAAAATGTCATGAAGAACCTAGGGGTAAGACAGGAATAAAGACGCAGACCTACTGGAGAACGGACTTGAGGATATGGGGAGGGGGAAGGGTGAGCTTTGACAGGGTGAGAGAGAGTCATGGACATATACACACTAACAAACGTAGTAAGGTAGATAGATAGCTAGTGGGAAGCAGCCGCATGGCACAGGGATATTAGCTCGGTGCTTTGTGACAGCCTGGAGAGGTGGGATAGGGAGAGTGGGAGGGAGGGAGATGCAAGAGGGAAGACATATGGGAACATGTATATGTATAACTGATTCACTTTGTTATAAAGCAGAAACTAACACACCATTGTAAAGCAATTATACCCCAATAAAGATGTTAAAAAAAAAAGAAAAGAAAGAAAAAGCAATGAATAAATCTGTCCTTAACCTAGGATTAGGTTACATTTGTTTCTTGAGGACTTGTTCCAAAATTTTAGTACAAGTAGAACTCAGTTTTTTGGAATGCATTTTAGATTTAAAATATAATACTTTAAGAAAGAAACTATGGGATTCTTTTAAGAAAAAGAGATCGCCAGAATTCTTCCTGCCAAAACACAATTGGAAATTTTCCTTTATATCTCTTTATATTATTTTATTTTATTTTTCTAATTTCTGTATTCTCCCTTGGTTTCCCCATATAGACTATGTCGACTTTCCAAAGTAATGCAAATATTTGTTTCTTCCTCCAGATCTTACTAAGACTTATTCAGCAGCAAGACAGGAATGAACATGGAGACTGTGGTTTAGAACAAAATTTCAGAGTTTGGACAGATCTGGATGGAATGTTGAGTACAAAAGATCCAGCAGGAATGAGGTTAGATGTGGGAAATCTCCTCAGAGTCAGGCAGGTTATAAAGATGTGGGAGGGCAGTTTCTGGAGTTGTGAGAAAGAACAAGCATAGCACTGCGTCCAGGAAGTCATGAGGATTCATTCTAACTCCTGGGCAGAGCCAGGAGGCTCTAAGTGCTCCTGCATATCCCTCAGGGATGGCTACAGAGATGCTCGGGATTATTTTTGCAGCTAGATGGCAAGACCGTGCCTAAAGTTTCAACTGACTTTTCTTACGATTAGGGGCAAATAGTCCTCCCTGCAGGTTCTTAGAAAATAAGAACAAGGTTGGATTGTAAAATAACATTTAGCCCAGTAAAAACTACACAATAATAACACTACCCTCAAACACACTTATCTCTGTCCCCCACTAACCTCTTTTTTTTTTCTTTTTTTTTTTCGGTACGTGGGCCTCTCACTGTTGTGGCCTCTCCCACTGCGGAACACAGGCTCTTGACGCACAGGCCCAGTGGCCATGGCTCACGGGCCCAGCCACTCCGCGGCATGTGGGATCTTCCGGACCGGGGCACGAACCCGTGTCCCCTGCATCGGCAGGCGGACTTTCAACCACTGCGCCACCAGGGAAGCCCCACTAACCGCTTTTAATGGGCTTAGTTTATGAATAGATTTCTCATATGCCTTCTTTTATCATTTGTATTATTTTCTGGTTTTCAGTTTCTGTCTCCACACTTGTCCTTTACCCATTCTCTCTTGTCCTTCCTCTTCTCAGATGATGTGAATATCACAACTCTTGATCACAGATATTTAGGTATTTTAAATGTCAAGATACCTGAGAAACAACAGAAAAATAGAATAATTCAGGTAGATATTGTTAACTTATCTTCTCCAGGGAGCTGGCCTTGGCAGGGATATTCACAGGGTTTTCATGTTTATTTCATTTCCTCTTCAAACTGAGGAACTAGATATCCAGAGAGTGAGGGAGGATATGGAATTTTTCAGATTGGCTTGCTAAAGCCAGGAATGTCTGGCGATCACTTAAATGCTAAGACATAAGTGCATTAATTTTTTGTTTTTTTCTCTTAATGAATCTATATAAATGAAGATGTTTTGTTGCATTGCAAAGCATAGGGATAATTATAATTTAATAGTATCACAGTCCAATTTAAGGGGAATCCTGAAGTTGTAACAGACCTCTTTTACATTTTTTCATTATAAAATTATGGCTTATTGCATAAAATTGTGGAAATATAAAAATTTAGAAGATGAAAAGTTTTAATGTGTTTCTCTCTGAAAGATAATAGTTTTCTGAAATTCCTAATATTTTTTTACATACTTCTGCATTATAAAATTATCCATATATAGCTTCAGCACCTGTGAGTTCTTTGTCTTTTTGGAAGTATCCCAAACTTTAATTTTTAATTAAAAAGACTCAGGTTCACCATCCTACTTTCAATCTGGTGTCCTTCCCAAGATGCCTAAACATTTCTAGATGTGCTTGTGTTCACGGTTCATTCAAGTTCCTCTGTATTCCCATTACTGTGTTCTTTCCTGCAGTTGTTAGTTTTTCCTTCTCTGCATTCTCCCGTGTGTGATCTCTAACCTGTGCATCGTTCCCCAGTGTGCCTCTAACAGAGGTCTGCTGTGGGTGGCCTTTTCAAGGAAGGTTTGGAGAAGACAGAGGGAGAGGTCAGAGCACTGTCTATGCAAGACGAATTGTTAAGGTCTCTCTCCCTGGTCCTCTGTCCTTAGCAATATAAACAAGCAACAAAATATAAGAAATTAGTTTGTTTTTCTTTTTAACTTGATCAACTTGAATTTTTGGATATGGTTCTTCTGTCTTTTTATCCCACATTAACCCTTTATTGACACCTAGAGTTTCCTTATTGCCAAATACATCAGGAAATATAGAGCACTGGCCCAGAGAGTAAGAATATTCTTGAAAAAAAAATGAACTTATGTTCCATTCACCTATAATGATAGTAAATGAATTGATATGAGCAAAATCTGAAAAGTAATTATTAATTAAAATTACTGTTGGCAGCCTAGGTGATTAAATGACAAGATGTAATTGGTCATCAAATAAAGTTTTTCACAATCCATTTCTTCTTTGACTCATTTCTTCAAATAGTCAAAGAGAGAAATTGTACTGATAAGTATGTAAATAATAGTAAAAAACAAACAACAAACCTGTGGAACCTACGGGGACCAAAGGTGGAAGATGAAATTGACATTCACTTCCTTTCCTTCAGCCCCTAGAGTAATTCTATTCCTTCTGAAGGATGGCTTTCTAGATCACAGAATTTAATGTTATTTAGCTTGGTTTAAACGGCTTCCTGGATGAAAATGATTAACTCTTGATGTCTTGAAATAGAAGGCCCTCATCATATGTCGTACAACTCTCTTTTTTACCTGCCTAATATACCTCTAGGATGAACTCGTCTTGCTGGTATGATTTCTGTATAACTAGGATATGGGACATACTTCTTAATTACACATGTGAATATGTGTGTACTAGCTCAGAATCTAGTGGGGAAGGCAGTATCTGGATAAGGATATCTTGAAAGGAGGTCCTAAAATCATTCAAGAGCTAAGTGAGGATCCAAGGTATTATAGACTTAGGGGAAATTCATGCAACAAAGAAAAACAAAACTGTTAGGGAATCGATATGGTTAATATGTGTGAATCAAAAGTTGTGTGGACAATTAGAAGATAAAGGAGGTAGCTCTCACCCTTGATGGGCCTTTCATGTGCACCTTGAGGCAAGTCTCAGTGCAGTCAGCCTCCCTGTAAAGGGACAAGTGTGAAGCAAATACCTCTATGAACCCCACGTCTAGGAACTCTGGCTCTTACCTCTGTCAAGACACTATGGTTCCTTAAATAGTCCACATTACTTTCACCTGCAAGCTTTGCACATCCTATTTCCTTTCTTGCAATGACCTTTCTCCCTTCATTCATATGAAAAAAATTCTATATAAAGTACCCCAAACAGCTCAAATCCTTTCTACTCTGTCAAGCCTATCTGCATTAGTTTCCTACAGATGCCATAACAAATTACCACAAACTGGGTGACTTAAAAAAACAGAAATTTATTTGTCTCAGAGTTCCAGAGGCTGGAAGTCAAAAATCAAGGTATCAGCAGGGTCACTCTCCCTCCACGGGTTCTAGGGGAGAGTACTTCCTTGTTTCTTCCAGTTTCTGGGCACTTCTCACATTCCTTGGCTTGTAGCAGCGTAACTCCAATCTCTGCCTCTGTCTTCACATGACGTCTCCCCTCTGTGTGCATCTGTGCTTCTGTGTCTCCATGTGTCTCATTATAAGGACACCAGTGATTAGGTTTAGAGCTCACTCTAATCCAATATGACTTTAACTTGCATCTTAATTGCATCTGTAGAGACACTGTTTTCAAATAAGATGACATTCAACAGGTTCCAGGTAGTAATGAATTGAGGGGGGACACTATTCGATACAGTATATCTTTTATCAAAATTTGCCAGCTTCTACAGAAGAATTGCTTACTCTTTCCTTTGTGTTACAGCAGGGCTTAGTATAAACCTATTTTCATAATTATTACATTGTATCACAATTTCTTGGTCTTTCCTCCCTACCAGCTTGACAGTTCCTTAAATACAGACTGTAGCAATATATATTATTTACCTTTGTATCCCTAGGACTCCACATAGCATCTAGTTCACAGCTGATGTCAAATACATTTTTAATTGATTGCAAATAAGTACTTGAAGTCTGCAAAAATAAAGTTCACAATGTACTCTCACCCTGTAAAGGATCATTATTCCATATAGCTACTCCAATATATCCTACAAAATATAAGCACATTTTTCAGTGCATTATCAGCTCGGCAGTAATGATATTTCCACCTCTCATTTATATCTTCATATGTAGCACTGCTTATTCTTGTAACATTAGGAAATAAGCTATGCTTTATAAGTTATTTTCCCCCCAAAGGAAATCAGTATATCTTCTGAATGAAAAATAGTATTCCTTGTTTACGCTTCTCTTTTGAGAAGCTACTTCTAAAATGTTTCTAAAATAATTATATCCATCCCACTATATTAAACAAAGGATACTAACCATTGTTTAATGTGCTCTTAATACTCAGGGCCTTTATTAAGAGCATAGCTATTTTACTGAGCTGAAATAAAATGATACACTAAGAACTTTCAAATATACTTACATGTTTGTTAGCTTCATATGTTAAAATAATAAACACTGATATAGACCTAACTATGTGTTAAAGTTTTAAACACTTTTTATCATTTAATCTTCATAACACAAGGATAAAGTTGGCCCTATTAATCCCATTTCTCAGACTAGGAAACTGAGGCATAAAGTTATAAGTGATTTGCCCAAGGTCATGCAGCTAGTAAATGGCAGAACAAGGATTTGAAACAGTATTATAGTACTAGAATTAGCACTTCAATAATTAAGCAACATTGCTTTTGTCTGCTTTCCACCAGCCAGCTGGTTCTTACCTTGACTGCCCTCTTTCACATAAAACCTGACCTTCCCTCATGATTTACTGCTTCTGTTTGTCAATGTGATTGTATACCAGGAGAAAATCAGGATAGCAAGACCTGGAAAGCCCATGACTGTGCACTTTCGCTGGCTTTTGTGTATGTGTAATGTCTGTCACACCACATCTTGCCCAGCACGCTCCTGGGATGGAAGCCTTGTATTCTCCTGGCACCAACATCTTTCTTTACTTTCATAGGCAAGTGGGCTGTTACTCAATTTGCTAAGTTTCATATAAAATTCCTGAACGGTTTTTTTAGTTCAAGGCATTATAAAGAAGATAGAGGATGCATAGAGATGACTAGTGAATATAAACTTTAGGAGCAATAGTGAAGCCTGGTTTTAAAGAAGGGGATGGGGGTGAGGTTAGAGAGATGGATGAAAATAGGTGGATGTGGAGGGATGGTACTGAAAGTGGCTCTACTGCTAATTGGTGAGGAATCAGAAACTATAAAATGCATTCCTTTTTACAATTTCTTTGCAGGTTTCACTGCCTCACTTTAATTTTGTTTTCTGATCTCAATTCATCAGCCCTTCTTTGATTGCCCAGTCAAAAAATTAATTAGTACATTTATTCATATGCAATTCTGAAAGGGCAGTGAGAGAGACTGAGAGAGAGAGAGATAGAGAGAGAGACAGAGACAGAGAGATAGAGGGAGAGACACAGAGAGAGAGATAGAGAAAGAGAGAGAGAATCCAAAGTCAGAGTCTGTGAGGAACTGAAGGATTAAGATGGCCAAGTCAGGTTTTCACAAGTTCTGCAATGCCTTTGCCTGTCTTTCTAGGTTGTCAGACAAGTGGTGCTACCATCTTCATTTTCAGAAGCTATAGCCTATTCAGGAGCAGCTCCCCTTTTTCCTTACTTCTTGGTTTTCACTGACCACAGTGATCTGCACACCTGGACATTTTTAACCAAAAATAATTGCCCTAGAGAAAACTGAGTTTTGAAAAGTGCACAGAGAAAATAGTTTAATCGGGTATGGGAATGTCCAGGCTTCCAAAGTCACCTATGACACTCATCAAGATGGAGGGACCAAGAAGTAGCACAGATGTAAAGGGCATATAAGTGACAGTTATTAATATCAGGATGATTGATTTTATATCCTTGAAATGTACCAAACTTTAACGCTAGGTTCAGCAACTCCATAATTTATGTAAGTGCAGTCTGTGTCACTTCATTAACAGGTCATTAGTAAGTCTGGGGAAGACATTCTAAAATGTTCTCTGAAAAACCATGAGGGAATACACCAGAAAGTAAGATTATGTTGAAAGCTTACTTTTAGAGAAAGGTGTGCGTGTGTGTGTTTTCTTTTGTGTTTAATTTACCTTCATTTTTAGGCAGTGGTTTTCGTCAGGTGTATGTGGGTCAGCACTTATCTTGCAGGCAGCATGAAGGTTAAGTCCTGAGAACTGATTTGGACACACAGTGGGGTTTTTTTAGCTTTTTGAGATTGACCTGTATCTAGTTAAGTAATTTTCACATGATTTGATAGTTACATGAATGTACCTTATAAATGCGATGTTCAAGTTCAGTTTCCTTCATTTTGGACAATCATGGAAGGTAGGGGTCCTTTTGTGAATGATCCTGTGTACCAATCAGAGGCTTTCCTTGAAGTTCAAATTGCTAGATATGGAGAGGGCATCTGTCTCCCTGGTCCAGGTCTTTGCATTTAAAGCCGTCATGTATACAGATAATAGGCTAGCAGAGGAAAAAAATACACCAGGTACTCTATGGCTAAAGAGTTAAAGTTTAGCTGCAGAAGACCAAGAACAAATTGACAAACAAGGAGAGTGTTGAGGGAAAAGCAAGCAGAACTCTTAACAACTCAATAACAAAATGCCATAAATAAATAGTGATGCTGTTTTTAAAATTTCCCCCTCATTGACTACAAGTGCTTAGAAAATACTGTAAAAAGGAAATAGGTTTCTTTCTTCTTATCAGTTTGGGAATGATCATATGGACTTTTACTCTAGTATTTACTTTGGCTGCAACAGAGAGAGGAAAAGTATTCCAAAGTACAGTGTGGGAGAGGGAGTATACACTTGAGTGTGTGTTTAAATAAGAAACTTTCAGAGGTCATTGTCGATCTGGGCAGGACTCTGTTTCTTCCTGCCTACACCAAAGCTACTGACCCCAAACACAATGCAGGGAATATAAACCTTCAGCATCAAAATTCAGCATCTAAAGCCACAACTTGTTATTTATCCCTTTTTGTTCCAGACTTTTGGTGACTCTACAGGCATCTGATGCTTTCACCAAGCCTGGACCCCTAGTTGCTTTAGCCTTATTTCAAAATATTGCATTCAGATTTCCGAACCCATGTTAACTACAGCCTTCATAATATTTTCAAAGATTTCAAAGAAGGTTCCACATTCTTAGGATCTGGGTCTTTGGTGCTCGTGCACTTTTCCCTATTGTAACTAAGTGGCTGATAATATGTTCATTACCAGTCACACTTCAGGGCATGAACCTCCATTCTTCCTGTTGAATTTGCCGTCTCGGGTCAGGGTCTCATATTTTGTTGGTCACCAGCCAGCAGAGCTAGCACCTCACTCATGCTGGCTGTCTTCATGTCCTCCATGAATGAATATTTGTTGTGTGATTCTATAAATTATGATGAAAGGCCAGGGGAGGTCTGATTGGTAAATAAAACTTGGATTTTAGTAGACCAAAAAGGCATGTATCCAAGCATTCCTAAACACTTATTTCTTTTTGTAATTTTCCAAAGGCGTATATACTTTTCTAATTGAATATATTTAAATGTAACTGTTTGCATACAGACAGATGACATAAATCCTAAGGTCATCCAAGGCAACCTGCTTCTGAAAGCAGACATCTTTTTACAAGATCAATGTCAGGTAGTCACCCAGCCTGAGTTTGAATACCTCCAGTCTCCCAGGTCACCTTTGCTCTACCTAAGCTTTCTCATCTCCTTTGGCTCTCAGAACTGCCCTCAAATGGCAAAATTTTATTCTTTTTTTGACATTTGCAACAACATGGATGATCTTGCAAAGTATTATGCTGAATGAAATAAGTCAGACAGAGAAAGACAAATACTGTCCGATATCACATATCTGGAATCTAAAAAATACAACAAGCTAGTGTATATAGCAAGAAAAAAGCAGACTCACCAATTCAGAGAACAAACTAGTGGTTACCAGTGGGGAGAGGGAAGGGGATTAGGGCAACATAGGGGCAGGGAATTAAGAGGTACAAGCTACTATGTATAATATAAGCTACAAGGATATATTGTACTACACAGGGAATAGTGCCAATATTTTATAATACTTGTAAATGAATCAAGTATTAAAATTGTGAATCACCATACTGTACACCTGTAACATATCATTGTACATCAATTACACTTCAATAATAAACCAAAACCAAACCAAGACAAAAAACTGCCCTCAGATCTGCCCTTGTGAGACATAACTCAAGCCCATCCCTTCTCCATGTGGGAGAATCTTGTGGTTGTTTTCATATAATTTCAGAGCTTGAATTCTTAAATGTTTAATTTGAAAACTGCTTTTAAATGAGCTTTAATACTGCTTTTTGATGAGCTTGAGCATAGAGTTCTTTTTGGGCTTTTCAAATACAACTTTGACTTTTGATGATTTAGATCAAATGTCCACTGTCTTCAAGGGCAGTTCAGTCTCTGAGGATTTGGTATGCTTTCTCCTCCCACCTCCCCCATAAGTAAGCATTTTTAAAAACCAAAACCATTATAGGAAAGCTAGAGAATTAAAAAGAAAACTCACAAATGGAGATTTCCTGGGAAGTGGGAGGAAGAGGACAGGTTTGAGGACAGATGCTTCAGCAGATGACATAAATGTCCTGGGTGAGACCGAAAGTGATGATAGATAGAGTAGGTGAGTTCAGGAAGAACTGAAAATATGCTTGTCTACCTCCTGGATTTCAGATGGGCAAGTCCCAAATGGAATCTCAGTTTTGAGAAAAAAATATGGTCTTTGTGATAAAGGAACAAGGTTCTATGTGGTGACTCTTGTCTTCTTTCTATAAATATCCACAAAACCATCACTGTGCCTTCTGTTTTGGGGTTAGTAAATTGCCTCACTCCCCTCTCTTGCCTTTCCTGGGGCTCTCCCCAGAGTTGATCTGAGTACTGCCTTCACGTGAAGCTCATATATGTGCCTACCTTAGATCAGCTTCCCAGGGAGCCAATTCAATCAAAGTCTACACTTTCCTTTTGTGACCTTTTCTTTCTTTTTTTCTTTTTCTTTTTCTTTTTCTTTTTCTTTCTTTCTTTCTTTCTTTCTTCCCTTCTTTCTTTCTTTCTTTCTTTTTCTTCCTTCCTTCCTTCCTTTCTCTCTCTCTCTCTCTCTCTCTCTCTCTCTCTCTCTCTCTCTCTCTTTCTTTCTTTCTTTCTCTCTCTTTCTTCTGGTAAAGAACTACAGGCATATAAGTAGTCTGCAATTACATGTGAAAGATTCTAACCAAATAATGTCCGCAAGATTTTTCTTTGTTCATTCATTAGACTATATTTCTTTTTTTGATGTTGGTGGGATAGAAACTACCAGCTAAGAAATCCTAGTTTTTTTCTCATTCAAATACTGAAAAACATAATAGTAAGGCCATATTTATTAGTGTTATTTATTCTGATTCTAAATAAAAATAATTTTATTTGTTGATGAGCTAAAAATTCACTAATTTTATGAATGTCACTTTCAGATACATAAGAATATCTGGTGGAAATTTCAAGTTTTTTGCAATTCCACCTTGCCGCACAAGACAATGCTAAAAGACACAATACATATTATATATTTTTTGAAGGCCACTCTTGGGCACTACTTACACGGATAGCATTGGCACAGGATCTCAAGCAAATGCTCTTTCCTCATGTTATAAACTGCAGTAGTTTGTATTATTGGCAGAGATAGCATTGGTTAAGAAACAGATGATATACTTGGCTAGAATACTACCTGGCTGACACCTATATGTTGTTTTATCTGGAATAAGTTACCTAATTTCTCTAAGTTCTATTCCCTCATTATAGTAAGGATTAATGTTTTCCTCATAAGATTTTTGTGAAGATCAAATGACATAATTTATTTTCAATATTTACTGTATTGGTTTACATAAAAATTATTATCATTAAATGTATTTAATCTTGTAAAAATAGCTCAAGAATGGATAAAGAAGATGTGGTATATATATACAATAGGCTACTTCTCAGCCATAAAAAAGAATGAAATAATACCATTTGCAGCAACATGGATCATCATACTAAGTGAAGTAAGTCAGAAAAAGAAAGACAAATACCATATGGTATCACTTATATGTGGAATCTAAAATATGGCACAAATAAACATCTATGAAACAGAAACAGATTCACTGATATAGAAAACAGACCTGTGGTTTCCAAGGGGGAGGGAGGATGGGAGAGGGATGGACTGAAAGTTTGGGATTAGCAGATGCAAGCTATTATATAGAGAATGGGTAAACAACAAGATTCTACTGTAGAGAACAGGGAACTATATATTCAATATCCTGTGATAAACCATAATGGAAAAGAATATGGGAAAGAATATATATATATATGTATAATTGAATCACTTTGCTGTGCAGAAATTAACACAACATTGTAAATCAACTATACTTCAATAAAATTAATTTTAAAAAATCACTCAAAATGACAGTGCACCATTAGCTCATTGAAATAAATAATATGAGGATAGTCTTGTTAAAGTCAACATATACCATAGACACAAACTAAATCCCAACATTGGCAAGAAAATATTCTCTTGAAAATACGTGCATGCTTTTGTTGTTGCTGTTAATCCCCACCAAAAAGTGACATTATTACTTATTTCATGACCTTAAGTGGATAATTAATTGTTTGCAGTTTGAAAAATGTAACTAATGGACACAAAAGCACACTTGTCCTATCCTCAAGGTTATCCTTGAGTTTTTCTCCATTCTTGACAATCTCACCCTTTAAACCTAGTAATGGATTTCAGTTTTATTGTAATTAATTGGCAAGGCATATGCCTTGAGACTATTAGAGAGTAAAAGAGTGTACAATATTCTCAAATCTCATCTACGGAAGCAGCATAACTTGTTGGTTAAGAGCAAAGTTCTGGTGTTGAAATAGTGTGTCCTTGTCTTTTGAAGTAAAAAGCTGACTCAAGAGTTAATAATTGGGAAATGTGAAGATAGAGAAACAAAGAATAGCTGTTGGGCTGGGGAACTGGTAACACTTTAGACTATAAATACTTCACATATCAGAACCACCGAACTCACGGTTCCCTGAAAGGTATAGATAAAGGCCTGACTCACATTCCCAAGTTGTTTTACAGGAAGTAGATCCCCATCAGATGAAAACTGCTGACCACAAGCACATAGACCCTAGACTGGTTGAAACCAGAAGGTTGATGATGCTTGAAACTTCACCTTGATGCCAACCAATCAGAAGAATGTCCACGAGCTGATCACACCCTGCTCCTTGAACACTATAAGATGCCTCACTACCCACTCCAGGGTGGGATGCACAGTGTTGAGGGCATTAGCCCACTGTGGCCCCCTTTTCCTGGCAAAGTAATAAAAGGTACTCTTTTCTACTTCACCTAAAACTCCGTCTCCACATTTCTATTCTGCACTGGTGATCAGGTATCAAGTTTCGACAACAAAATTTGGGGGGCTCATCCAGGATTGACTTGTGGGCAGTCAGTCCTGTAGGGCCCCTCAGCTTGATCGGGTGCTCTGAGGTTTTTCTCCATGCCAGACTCCTCTGGGACAGTAGAGGGATTGAGGACTTCTATGGAGGCTGGATTGGGATCCCCTACCATAGGGCTGTGCCTGGATTATACTCGCACTGCTGCCTAGGCAGTTGGAGTTCCAGAGTAAGGATGGAAGATGGGAGAGAAGCTGCCCTAGCAGCGGCCAAGGCCACCTTTGCCTTGAGAACATACCCCTCTCCTTCTACCCACACTGGTCCAGACCTCCCGCTCTGAGAAAATATTTTGGGGAAGGAGAAAAGTAGAATTTGGGACATCTCGACACTTCTGCCAGCACTTTGGTAAGCCCCCCAGCGTGCACTCCGAGACCCCTCAACAATCTTGTCCATCTGGGGAACTTTCTGTTCCTAGGCTCTCAACTGCCTAAGTGTCATAGTCACCCAAATTCCATTGTCCAGACAAGATCAAAATCAATAGGGCAGGGAAATACATTCTGCCTCTCGTGACAGAAACTGTCAAGTCACATGATAAGGGTGTGGATATATTGTGGAATGAAGAATTGGAACAAAAATGGAATCTACCACACATATATATTGTGAGCTGACAGCTATTACTTCCACCCAACTTTTGAAGTTCTTATTTTAGAAGCAAAACTGCACAAAAACACTGGCAGCCATTCAGATATTAGAAGATGGTTCTTTTCAAGCTAGATATCACAATCTCTTAAGTTTTACTTTTTTCTTTGTGTGTTCCCTGATATGATGACTAGAACCCTCATCATCATGAACACCTTCCTCTGGATTTGTGAATATTGTCTTCTTTTCCAGGTCTTCTCTTAATACATTACCTCTGCTACTGAACAGAAAAGTTCAATTAATGTGAATCCCGTAGAGCTCTAGTTCCCTTAATTCAGCTAAAGGGATTGCTAGCCATTTAAAAGCTATCATATGATGTTATTATTTGTTCAGACTGATCTTAAGTTCATTGAAAACCTCAAAACTTTCTCTATAAGGTCGATTGCCAAAGCGGGTTTCCTCCACGCATTATTTGACAGGTTGATACTGTTTTTACATCTGTTGAAATTCACGTTGTGATTCCAGTGATCATACCCAGAAAACAAGGGAAAGAAAAATAGAATGGTGTAAATCACAAGGAAAGCCTTCCTTGGTATTTCATTCCAAAGGTATTTAGTTTTTTTACCATTGTAAGGTGATGAAACATCTTAACCTATTCACGTTTCATTCCTGCTGTCCCAATTTAAAACTTGCATCATTTCACTCCAATAAAATCTGCTGAATTTTTTCCTTTTGATATGTTATGCAAGTTATATTTATTATTTAAATTCCAGTTTTCTTTCATCCTGACACAAATTGCATTTTTAAAAATGTTATATAATTTATATTGCATTGTTTTATTTGTTTAGAGTATGAAAACACAAGTTTATAGTCAAAACATGCTTATTTATTGAAAACAGCTATTAGTACAGAATCATGCTATGTGTTCTATTCATCACATACTCTGAGAATGTATAGGTGCTTTTAAAAGGGTATAGAAACTCATTGATTAAATACAGTGCTATAAAATTCAGTGCACAGAGCTAAATTCTAAAGTTTAATTAAAAAATTAAAACAGAGTACAATGTAATAATATAATATTGTATGAAGTAAAATTCTTGAATATCACTAAGAAACGTTACCTGTGTAATTGATGATATGAAAAAAACAACAGAGAAATCAAGATGTAACAATATGTTTTAATACTTTTAAAAAACGTTGATATTTATAAATATATGTGGTATTCATTCAGTATTCAGTGATGTCTTTGTCACCACCTTATAATTTTTTCCCTTTTTTCTTCCAGATTTATTGAGATAGAATTGACACAGCACTGTATATGTTTGAAGTGTACAGCATAATGATTTGACTTACATACAACATGAAATGGTTATCACAATAAGTTTAGTGAATGTCCATCATCTCATATAGAGAATTGAAGAATAGAAAAAAATGTTTTCCTTGTGATGAGAACTCAGAATTTATTATCTTAACAACTTTCATAAATAACATACAACATTGTTAATTATATTTTTCATGTTGTACATTACATCCTGAGTATTACATCCCTAGTACTTATTTATCTTCCAACTGGAAGTTTATACCTTTTGACTGCCCTCATCCAATTCCCCTTCCCCTACCCCCTCTTCTGGTAACCACAAATCTTATCTCTTTTCCTATGAGTTTGTTTATTTGCATGTTTATTTCTGATGTATAATTGACCTAAAACATAGTGTTAGTTCCTGTTACACAACATAGTGAGTTAATATTTCTAGTATGTTTGGAAATGTTCACCACGATAAGCCTAGTTATAATATGACACCATACAAAGATAGTACATAGTTATTGACTATATTCCCCACACTGTAAATTTCTTACTCATGACTCATTTATTTATTTATTTTTTAACATCTTTATTGGAGTATAATTGCTTTACAATGGTGTTAGTTTCTGCTTTATAACAAAGTGAATCAGTTCTACTTATACATACATTCCCACAACCCCTCCCTCTTGCATCTCCCTCCCACCCTCCCTATCCCACCCCTCCAGGTGGTCACAAAGCACCGACTCATTTATTGTTCACCTGGTAGTGTACACCTCTTAATCCCCCTCACCTATTTCTCTCCTCTCCCTGCCTCCCTCCTCTCTGGCAACCACCTGTGTGTTCTCTGTATCTATTACTCTGTTTCTGTGGGGTTATGTTTGTTTGTTGATTTGGTTTTAAGATGTTTTTTTTAATATTCAGATACAAGTGAAATCATACAGTATTTTTCTTTCCCTTTCTGACTTATTTCACTTAGCATAATACCCTTTAGGTCCATCAATGCTGTCACAAATAAGGTTCCATTCATTTTTATGGCTGAGTAGTATTCCATTGTATATATATACCACATCTTCTTTATCCATTCATCTGTGGTTGGGCAGTAGGGTTGCTTCCATGTCTAGGCTATTGTACATAGTGCTGCTATGAACATTGAGGGCAGTAGCCATTTGGGGGAACTCATTCTACTGGAATAACATTAGCCTTGGCAAGCACTTTGGAATCCTCCTTCCAGCTTATCCTCTGGGAGGCCAGAAGCAGCCCTATACCCTCCCACAGCTGAGCAGACAGGTGTGCAGGGACACAGCCCCACCGTCCAACAGGCTGGCACTTGAGCCATGCCCACCTGAGCTGCACAAACAGCTGCGTGTGAATCCATCCCTGGTCACCAGCAGGCCTGCAGAATTCCCGGGCTGCACAACTAATTGCACGCGAAGCTAATTCTGCCCTTCAGTGGGCCCAGAGCTACCGCACATACCACAGGCTCACAGCCGGCTGGGCCAGTGTCCAGCCCCACCTACCAGTGCACCCACAGTAGGTGGATATCCCTTTTGCTTATCCTTATCTATTTTATACATAGTAATATGTATCTCAATCCCATATCCCTGTCTTGCCTCCCCACTTTTCTCTCCCCAAAATGAGAAAATTAACCATTATCTTTGTAGAACTATTGTTATTGTTTCAAGAGGACAAGTCTGTGTAATGTTGAAATGCTCTTGAAAAAATAGGTCAATAAGCTATGAGGTTCAGGTTATCAGAAATCATTGTTTCTGAATAATTAAATCACATACTAGATAATAATATTAAGACCATGCTCTGGAACTTAATAGAATGTCCGATCAGAAACTGAATTTCCCATAAGTCATTAGTTGTGTTCCAGGGGTGTTTTTCTCTATTAGAGAACAACTGTGATAATTTTAAAAGAGGAAACCTACCCAAGATGACACCTCTCAAGGTGGCAGCATGTTGCAATGCCTGAAATCTGGAGCCATCTGGATTTCTTAATTAAAGTAGTGATTCTAGCAACTTTTACTTAATCAAACTGAAATTATGAATTTCTTGCTTGCTGTGTCTTTTATTGTTACTAGATACTAAATATTAATAGCATATTCAACTTGAACCAAGACTGACATCTATGCTAAAAGATAAGGTCTGAAGTTTACTTACTTTTATGGTAATAACTAAAGTGATCTTAAAATCTTTTTATTTAATTTTATTTTTCTTGAAATGATTTTTGGTTGATTAATATCTTCTTAGAAATTTTCTCAATTAAGTCAACCTTAAATAGAGATGACTATCTCCTATTGTCATTATTTTTAATCTTTATAATTATTATATCCCACAATTACTGGCATTACAATCGATTCCAAACACATACATACACATAGTCAATTAAATGGTTAAAATACTTAGATATTTACAAAATATCTCAAAATATATTCAGTTGGCTTGCTCCAATCTTTGTGGATCCAACCTCTTAGCAACAGAAAAATATATACATTCAGAAATAATAGGAAAATTTCAGGACAAATCATCTAATTAAGTAAAAATCTTTGATTCCTTTGTTTCACCTTCAGGTTTGCAACTATCAATTAATTTAGAGCAAAGAACCTAAAGATGATAAAATCGGGGTACTTTCCTTTGTACAAATTTTATTATACATTATTTTATAGTGCAAATTTAGTAAATGGTAAGCAATTCCATTAACAATTTGTTGGCTTATTCATGTTTACAATATTTAGAATTCATTTGAGTTACTGGCTGATTAGTTTAAAGAGATTTAAAACTGTTTTAAGGGAAGTGCATTTAGAGCTGTTTGTATCAGTGATCTTGTCATTACTCCTTTGTAGAATCTATAGTTCTGGTGTAGGGCCCAAATGAAACTGTTTAAATTATTTATCCTATATAACTCTAAAGGCATTAGACTAGAATTAGTGAATTTTTTCAACTTTCAGGATAGTTTTATGACTACTGAATTACCAGCCTAGATAAGTGTTCAACTATAGAACATTTAGAGGAATACTTTGCATTGTTATCATGAGAGCTGAAAAGTAGAAAGCACCACCAAGGTTGTTCTCATCATTCTGGAAATTGGAGTTTGGTAGAAAGAAATGAAATTATAGATGTAAAATCAAAGTGAATGCATTGATTAGGAACCACTAAAAATGCAGAACTATATGGCATTTCAGAACCATCCTCTTTAATTCTTTATATGAACACTTTACCTCATATTTGAAATACTTTACAATTCCAACACAACTCACATCAGAAAGGTATTTTTGATTATTTCATAAACAAAATAGTTTAGAAGCCATACTCCTTTTCACAACTCCCTGAAAAATATATACTTCATCTTCTCATGCTTTGAAAATTTTCTTTTAAAATAAATGTGTGTACCATATAGTTCTCCACTGATTATTTGGTTCTTGAGACTTGTTGGGAATTTGTGAAAATTTTGGCCAATCATTTATGCCAATGAGTAATCAGTTTAAAACAGAAGGTATCATATAATCAAATTCTTGCCAGAGACAAACTATTTTCACATATCGGGTACTAATTCATAGACCTCCTAGAAACATAGCATAATGACAAGAGTTGTATATGTTTCAGATTCATAGAGCATATGTTTTGATTTCTAAACATCTAACTCATGCAAGTCTATTCAATTTTTCCATCTTTTTTGGTCATTTTGTGCAGACACACAGTTGTAGACTGGGGATGTACATATAAAAGGCCTTTACCCTGAAGGATCTCCCAGTTTATTGGGGTTCACAGAGGGATGCTGATATCTATCTGTGGTATCAGTCACACGTAAATAACAAAATAGCATGAGAAATACTATAACATAAATTTGCACAATACTTAAGGCGGTTAGATGTGGATGATCAAGGGAAAGCATATGATAGAAGGTAATATCTGAGCTCTACCCTGCATGACAATATGAAAGGTCACATTTCAGATTCAAATTGCTCTGGCATTAAATCTCAGCTGTGTCAACACAATTTGCTATGTGAACTAATTAGCCTTACTTAAGCCTTAAAAGGAAGATTTTTTATATTAAGATACCATCAAAAATTAAGTAGCTTGCCTATACTCACATAGATATTGAGTGGTGGAACGGGAATCGGAACCCAAGGAAAGTTGGCTCTAGATTCTGCTCTTAACCACAGTCCCATAATGGATAGCCTCATCATCCTCAGTAGTTCCGCCTCACAATCTGTGATAAGAACTCTTAATTATTTCAGGGTTGTGTGAGTCATATCTACCAACTCTTTTATTTAGAGAAAATTTTTACAAAACTCATGAAAGACTTCAATAGTTCAAGTTTAAACTGCTGTTTAAACTTGTTTTCTTTGATGAGTAATGAGGCCAGAATGTCAGCTCAGCCTGATAAACCACACTTCAAAAAAAATCATCACTGGGCTTCCCTGGTGGGGCAGTGGTTGAGCGTCCGCCTGCCGATGCAGGGGACGCGGGTTCGTGCCCCGGTCCGGGAAGATCGCGGCTGGGCCCGTGAGACATAGCCGCTGAGCCTGCGTGTCCGGAGCCTGTGCTCTGCAACGGGAGAGGCCACAGCAGTGAGAGGCCTCCATACCGCGCCTTTAAGAGGAGGACTGGAATACTTCATTTAGACGAGGGGTAGGAATTGTGTGTAGTATCGTCTGAGGATGGACTAGCCAAAAAAGAGTTCATTTCTGGCCCCAAACTTGCCTTCTCTATTACTTCAGTAGTATGATTGCTTATTATTGCAACAAGAGAGAAATTCTGGGGCATTAGATAATTAAAACCATTTGTCTTTCTTCCTGTCAAGCTTTTTATTTATTTTCTTTAGTGAATGACATTTCAAATGTACTGTAAGTTTATTTACTAACCTATTATTGAATTATATAATATAAATGTACAAACGTATAAAATGTATATAATTAATTATCACGAAGTGAACACGTACATAATCATCATCCAGGTGGAGAAGTGAAACATCAGAAATCAGTCATCCTTGTGCCGTTTCTTTTTTGTTTGTTTGTTTGTTTGTTTTTTGCTATACACGGGCCTTGCACTGTTGTGGCTTCTCCCGTTGCGGAGCACAGGCTCCGGACGCGCAGGGTCAGTGGCCACGGCTCACGGGCCCAGCCGCTCTGCGGCATGTGGGATCTTCCCGGACCAGTGCACGAACCCGTGTCTCCTGCATCGGCAGGCGGACTCTCACCCACTGCGCCACCAGGGAAGCCCCAGGGAAGCCCCCTTGTGTCCTTTCTTAATCATTACACCCTCTTTCATCTCCTAATATAATCACTACCTGGACGTTTAACACCATAGATTTATTTTAGCTGTTTTTGAACTTTAAACAAATGGAATCATATAGTATATACTTTCTTGTATTGGGCTTCTTTCACTCAACTTTATGGTTGTTTTTCTGCATGTAGCAATATTATTTTTGTTGTTGGATAGTACTTCATTTTGTGCATATGACATGATCTATTTATCTATTTTACTCTTGATGAATATTTGAGCATTAAATTAGATTCCTAGGGCTTCTATAACAAATAACCACAAAATGCTGGCTTAAAAAAATAGAAATTTATTGCTCACAGTTCTGGAGCCTAGATGTCTGAAATCAAGGTGTTGGCAGGGCCATGTTCCCTCTGAAGCCTATGGAAGACAAGACTTTTTGCTTCCTGTAGCTCCTGATGTTTGCCAGCAAGTCTTGTCTTTCCTTGGCTTGTAAATGGATAAGTCCCACCTCTGCCTCCATCATCACATGGCCATTTTCTCCCTATATGTCTCTTCTTATAAGGACATTAGCCATATTGAATTAAGGACCCACTCTGCTCCAGTATGATCTCATCTTAATTTAGCCAATTATATATTCAACAACCCTATTTCCAAGTGAGGTTATATTCTGAGGTACTATGGTTTAAAACTTCAACATCTCTTTTTGGGAGACACAAATCAACCTGTACTAGGATTACTATAAACATATAAAACCACTGTGAACATTCTCATGCATGTCATTCAGTGTACACATCAATGAACTTCTATTGAGTATATGTCTAAGAGTAGAGTTGCTAGATCACAGGATATAAATATATCCAGCTTTAGCAGATATTTCCAGGTGTTTGTACCAGTTTACATTGCTACCAACAGCTATGAGGATTCTAATTCTCATATCCTTCCCCAAACTTGTAATTCTTCATTTTTTTTTTAGTCATTCTGGTAAGTAATGGTATCTCATTGTGGTTTTAATTTTTATTTATCTGTTATTATTAAGATATAACTGCTTATCATAAGTTTATTGGCCATTTAGATATGCCTGCTTATGCTTCTTGCTTTTTTCCTATTGGGTTGTCTGATTTTAACTTTTTACTGGTTTATAGTAGTCTCTGATTGATTATGCAAATAATCTGTCTCATATATTGCAAATACCTTTAACCCTATACCTTACGTTTTCACTCTCTTAATAGTGTTTACAAATAAAGAGGACTTCTTTATTTTAATATAGTCTAATTTATCAATCTGTTAATTTGTAGTTAGTGCTTTTATTTTTGATCTTGTTCAAGAAGTCTTTTGTAACTCAAGATTATAAAGATATTTTCCTAAATTATCTGCTAGAAATTTTCTTGTTTTATTTTTCACATTTAGATCTACACTCTATCTGGAATGAATTCTGGTGTATGGTTCAGTTTGTGTCACTGCTAATTTTCTTTCTCCTATGGGTACTTAATGAAACCATCCTCATTTACTAAAAATACCATACTGTGCCCACTGCTCCCAGTACCATCTTTTTATAAATCAATTGTTCATACATATGTGGGTCTGTAATTATGTTTTCTATTTTGTTCTATGATTATATTAATATTAATCCAATCAGGAATTGGAAACTGGGCCTCAGTTCCTTATAGGTCTTGCCAATTTCTGATTTACTCTACTCTTAGCAAACAGTCCTTTGGGGTCCTCACTAAAATTCTGGTGTATCTATTAGAGCCATTCTTCCTTTGTCAGTCCTGAATCTGGCTTTTGTTCATCCAGCCCTATAATTCTTCTGAGAGCTTTGCAGAGCTTCTAGTCTCTCAGCCACTCCTTTCAAACTGGTAAATGCCTTGAGGGATGAGTGACTCCAAATGTCTGGCTCAATTCTCAGCACTCTTGCTCCACAGAATCAGAAGGCCTCACTGCCTTTGAAGATTTCCAGTGACTTCAAAATTATTTTAGCATTATTTCATGTTACCTACCTACTTATTTTCAGATGGAAAAATGGTCTAAAACAAGCTAGTACAACATTGCTAAGAGAAAACATAGTTTATTGCATTTTGAATTATTTAATGTTGGACAATATCTCTATGATGGTTATATAAAGAGTTGACATCTCCATCTATTTAAAGAATTATGGTAAATAATATATTTTATTATATATATATATATATATCAGTGCTATGTCAACCAACCAAAACTCCCAAGATAGGAGTGGGGAGGGCATGACCATAATTACACAGACTATATTTTATTTTCACAGTTCTTTCTTGGGAAGCGACAGCCTAACACAATAATAAATCTTCAGCTTTCATATTTTTTGCCCCAACAAGCACTACTCATGTCTAATAGTTTATTCTGCCATTTTATTACCCTGTCCATTGCATTACTTTTGCGAGTCAGCCACCACCATTACCTCCTGTTGTCTTTGTTATCCTCCCATGCCTTTTTTTTTTTTTTTTTGGCTGCACCACGTGGCTTGTGGGATCTTAGTTCCCCAACCAGGGATCAAACCTGGCCCCAGCAGTGGAAGCGCCAGTACTAGCGACTGGGCCGCCAGGGAATTCCCTGGCCTTTTTTTAACTTCCATCTCTTTCTAATTGGAGGGGTTCATTTATCTCCTAGGAGATAAAGAACTGCAAAGATTGCCAAGACCCTGTTTATTGTCAGTGGTACACTATTAAGTGTAAAGATGAAGTTAATTAGAAGCCAGAAACATTACCTTGGAAAAAACAGAACTTCCCAGCCTGTTTGTCTTTTCATTGGTTTAAGTCTCAACATCATCTAAGATACAACATAGTTCTATCAGTAAGGGTCTTAACAGGAAACAGAGGGCACAATCATATTAACATTATTGTGGAGGGTTTATTTAAAAGAGATTCATTATAAATGTGAGGGTGAACCATAAGGGACAGTGTAGCAGAACTAGAGGAACATAGGGCTAGAAGCAACAGCAGAACTGTCACTGTCCTTAGTCCCAAAAGGATGAGTAGAGGGAGAAATTGCTGGAGACAGAAAGGAGAGAGAGCCATACATGGTATCTACCTTGAGAACAAGTAATCAATGTCAATAAGCACAGCTAACTTAAGGCACCCTCCCAGGGAAAGAACAAGCATTCTGACCTCTATCTCCTTCCTCTACTCTTCTGCCTGGAATCCCCACTGGCCAAACACAACTAGAAGTCAGGCCACACAGGCAACGATGTCCATATAGGTCAATCTTGCAAGGCGACAAGGAAAATAGAGACGGGTAGAGAGTGGATATGGAAGGACAAATGAGAGATATCTGGCACAATGTATATATTTTGTTCCTCAGCTCCCAATTTTGTCCTGTATCACAAGGGTGAAAATGTGATCCTAACACAGGGGATGCATAAGGTCTCCAAAGCATGAGATAATGACAGTTCACAGTCACACTCTCACACAAAACCTAAAATGTTTGATACAACTTGTGCTCTTCACATAGAGGAAAAAATTGAAAAAGGACACAATTCAGTCATATGAAATACAGCTGCTATCTTTTCTCTCTCTCTAGTTGATAACAAGGCCTAAATTGAAAATAATAGTGGTATTTTTCCACCACCAATGTCACGGTTTCCTAGCCTTCTGTGAGCCCCTCATCTGAACAAAATCTTCAATCCTGCAGGATACACCTCCTTGGTGGTCTTGTCTTTATCTTTATTGGATTATTAAGCTTTTTTTTATATAGGATTATAGGGTATGAAAAAGTATTAATCTAGATTTTCCAGAAAAACAGAACATATAGGAGATATCTATATCTACATCTATGTCTATAGCTATGTCTCTAACATTACCTGCTTTCTATTGGTAAATCTTATATATTTTTTCTTTTTTTCTTTTTTTTTTTAAAGAAATTAGCTTACACAATTATGGAGACAGAGAAGTCCAACATCGGAATTAAGAAAGCTAGAGACCCAGGAGAGCAAATAATCTTTTCTGAGTCCAAAGGCCTGAGAACCAGAAGGTCTAATGTTGGAAGTTCCAGCTTGAGTCTGAAGGCAGAAGAAGGCTGATGTCCTCGGTCAGAGACAGGCTTTCAGAGAGAAAAATGTATTGATATTTTAAAATTTTATTTAGCCTTCAAAGGATTGAATGGGGCTCTTCACAATGGGGAAGGCAACCTGCTTTACTCAGTCTACCAATTCAAGGGTTATACTCATCCACAAACACCCTTACAAACACACACAGAAAGTTTAACCAAATAACCGGGCCCAAAGGCCTAGTAAAATGGACACATAAAATTAACCATCACAAGGAGTACTGGATGTGTCCCAGAGAATCCCCTGGGATCTACACATAGTCCTTCTTGCTCTTTGTGTGTCAGAAGTCCACTTCCTCCTAGAAATTGAACTTAATCACCAGGACAATAACCTCTTTCTGTACCTATTGGTGAAGAAGTATGAAAAGCCCTAAAAGATCAGCTAGCAGTCTTAATTTTCAATTCATTGGAACAGTTTCTTTAGTCTCTGATAAAATCAATCTTTCCTTAGGCCCAAAACTATAAAAATGCACTTAGCCCAAGGTCACAGAGATATGAATCAAGTGTCCATCCACTGTGTTACTAGGTATAATATTAACAGGGTTCTTGTTTCCCAGGCCTATGCATCATGGATATGTGAGAGATAGCAAATAGCAAATCCTGTAGATAACCTTCAATAGATTGAGTGTTCCTTATTAGCCATCTCTGTGACACCATTTTTCCATTCTATAAAGCCAGATGTTCCTGAATGGTCGGATACATGGTAGAGTGGTGAATTCCATGGAACTGAGATCTTTAATGCACTTTTTTGTCATAAAATGCACCCCCTCTTTAGGTGATGTAGTAGGGTGAATAGTGTCTCTTCAAAATTCACATCCACCCAGAACCTCAGATTGTGAACTTATTTGGAAATAGAAGTTTTACAAATGTAATTAGGCAAGAATTAAAGTGGGATTATACTGGATTAGAGTAGGCCCTCAATCCAATGAGAGTTCCATTATAAGAGACAGAAAAGGACACACAGAGGCACACCGAGAAAGTGGTGTGAAGATGGGGACAGAAAATGAAATGATACCTCTATAAGCCGAGGAATGTCAAGGATTGCTGGCAACCACAAGAAGCTAGGAAAGAAGTATTGTATGGTGTCTCCCTCAGGGCCAGAAAAATCAGTTCTACAGATATCTTGTGACTTTTGGACATGCTTGGGCCTATCTTATATATATACTTTCTATGTTATAATGAAATGCTATTATACACATAGAAGGTTTGGTAGCTTTGATATTACCCATGTTATGATGTTAAATTTGAGAAGTATATGGGGGCTTCCCTGGTGGCGCAGTGGTTGAGAGTCCGCCTGCCGATGCAGGGGAACCGGGTTCGTGCCCCGGTCTGGGAGGATCCCACGTGCCGCGGAGCGGCTGGGCCTGTGAGCCATGGCCTCTGAGCCTGCGTGTCCGGAGCCTGTGCTCCACAAAGGGAGAGGCCGCAACAGTGAGAGGCCCGCGTACCGCAAAAAAAAAAAAAAAAAAAAAAAAAAAATTTGAGTAGTATAGTCACTTGGTCACCTATGGTGTGCCATTCAGTTTCTAACAGGACCAGTAGTAAGCCAGGAGCTTCACTTCAAATAGTTGTTTCAGGGAGCAAAATATGTGGGATCAGTGCCATGATTTTCCTATTGGGGCCTAGCATAGGTTCTATACAACATTTCCCTTGGCAACAGTCACCTCCAGTATCTTTGGGCTGCTGAGTCATGGACGTATGTTCCACTCAAAACTTCCACAGACAAAGAAGTTCACTGAGCTTTGTGTCTCTTGTTTGGAAAAGGTAGCACAAGGTACAGTGACATATACCTCTCTTTAGATTGGATACTTTTGGATATTTTAAGTGTCTGAATTCCCAGACATTTCACTGACGTGATATTTCTCTGAGCCTTCATAGGGTTTACTTCCAGCATTCTAGCATGTGATGTCTTACTAAGGGATCAAAAGTGCTTTCTACATCTCGTGTACCAGGTTCAGTTGGTTATAATATGATTAGTGTAATGGACCCATGTGATGTTCTGTGGGATATCTAAATGATCAAGATTCCTCTTCCTATATTATGACAAGATGAAAAAGAGATGCCAAGGCTCTGGGGCAAGACAGTAATAGTTTGGGGGAAATTCACAGTACATCCTTAGACCACATTGCATGGCCCTTCCTCAGGGCCCTCTGATCATCTCCTTAGTAACGGTACTTCAGAACAGAGAACCAGCTTAGATTTGAGAATGGGTAAAAGGCCATAAATCTTTGCTTGGGAAATTCAAGTTATACACCTCCTCGGATGTCGTATTTTTTCCCAGTCATCCTCCATATAATACAAGCAATACCTTATAAGGTTGGCCATTTGTTTCATTTCTAGGGACCTCACAATAAATGTCATCACAACAAATCTTTATGAGTTAAAAATACAGTAAGTCCCCTACATACGAACCTTCAAGTTGCAAACTTTCAAAGATGCGAACATGATTTTGCGTGCCCAATCACGTTAAGTTAGTTCACGTGTCTGGTGTACATTGTCACGAGCGTGCATCCTCTACATGTGGTTGTGCCTTTGTGTACTTTACTGTACAGTACTGTATAGAATACAGTAGTACAGTATCTTTATTTCCAGCACAGGATGTCTAGAAGCAGGCATAAAAGCAGTGGTGATGTAGCACTGCTGAGAAGTGCCAGTGCCAAGTGATAACAATGGAAACAAAAGTGAAAATAATTGAGAGAGTGGAGCCAGGCAAAAGGATATTAGATGTCGTTCATTCTTATAACATGAATTGTTCAACCATCGGCACGATTCTAAAGAACAAGGACACAATCATGGAATGTGTGAAGTCTGCTGTGCCGATGATGTTGACAATAATATCCAAGAACTGTGGAAAAATGATGGGGGAGATGGAGAAACTTCTCAGTGTGTGGTTGCAGGATCAGCATCAGTGTCGAGTCCTGCTCAGTTTAATGCTGATTCAAGAGAAAGCTAAAAGCCTTTATGAAGACTTGAAGATGAAACGTGGCGAAGAATCAGAGGGCACATCTTTTCTTTTTTTTTTTTTTAAAGCAAGCATCAGCCTTTTTAAAAATAATTAATTAATTAATTTATTTATTTCTGGCTGTGTTGGGTCTTCGTTTCTGTGCGAGGGCTTTCTCTAGTTGTGGCGAGCAGGGGCCACTCTTCATCGCTGTGTGCGGGCCTCTCACTGTCCCAGCCTCTCTTGTTGCAGAGCACAGGCTCCAGGCTCACAGGCTCAGTAGTTGTGGTTCACGGGCCTAGTTGCTCCACGGCATGTGGGATCTTCCCAGACCAGGGCTCGAACCCGTGTCCCCTGCATTGACAAGCAGATTCTCAACGACTGCACCACCAGGGAAGCCCCCACAGGGCCCATCTTTTAACGTGAGCCATGGTTGGTTTCATCGGTTCAAGGCTAGAGCCAACATTTACAAGGTAAAAGTAAGTGGCAAGGCAGTAAGTGTGGATATGGTAGCTGCCCAGGAATTTCCTGAAATGGTTCGAGAAATTATTGATGAAGGCAAGTTTACCTGAGTAGGTTTTTAATGTGGATGAGCAGGACTGTACTGGAAGAGGATGCCAGACTGAAGTTACATCAGTAAGGAGGAAAAGTTGATGCCAAGCTAAAAAGCAGAAAAGGATTGGCTAACTGTTGTTTGGTGCCAATGCTTCTGGTGATCTGAAGCTGAAGCCTCTCTTAGTTTATCATTTAGAGAACCCAAGAGCCCTTAAAAACATAGCCAAGGGCTTTCTTCCTGTTGTGTGGAAGAGTAACCCCAAAGCCTGGGTTACATAGGACATTTTCCAGAACTGGTTTTTCCACCACTCTATCCTGGAGGTAGAGAAATATTGCTTGGAGGACATCCCATTCAACAGTCTTTTGCTGCTTGGCAATGCTCCAGGCCACCCCACATTCATGGATGACTTTCATCCCAAAGTCAAAGTGCTGTAGTGCCTCTGCCACCAAATACTATGTCACTCATAGTATAGTATATACTATAATATACTATGTCATAGTTACAGCGACTTTCAAGAAATATTATTTACGTCACATTTTTCATCAGGCAGTAAAGGCGAGTGATGAATCAGGAATAACCTTGTGACAATTTTGGAACAACTATAACATCTACAGGACCATAAAAAAACATTGACTTTGCTTGGCATGAGGTTACGGCCATCACCATGAATGGGGTTTGGAAGAACCTTTGCCTGCAGTTTGTTCACAATTTTCATGGATTTGAGAAGGTGGATGAGGAGTCCAAAGAGGTCTTCAGCAACTTAGTGACCCTTAGTGAGAAGCTGCAGATAGATCTTCAAGAGGACGACTTCATTAAACTCCTTGTGGTGCAACACGAGGAGCTCACTAATGAAGACCTGATGGAATTGGAGGCCCAGAGAAAGGATGAAGAGAGACAAGAGGAAGAAGAAGTAACTGAAGAACTGAAGAGATTCACAACACAGGAAATGGCAAGGGGGTTTTCTTTATTTGAGGAAGCACTGTTAGTTTTTGAGGCACAGGACCCAAACGTAGAATGGTACATGAAGGATGCAGCAGCCGTTCAGAATACAATCCGGTGCTACCCTGTCATCTATGATGAGAAAAAAAGAGCTACTACCCAGACATCACTGGATCGTTTTTTCAAGAGGGTAGATAGAATTGAATCCAGCAAGGAACCCGAACCTGTGCCATCCACATCAGGTGTGAGTGACGTTGCAGCTTGCCCTCCGTCTCCTATTGCTGATGATCCTTCAGCTCTGCCATCTCCCACCTCCTCTCCCTCCTCCAGTCAGTAACTCTTCTTGCCTGTTCACTCGATGCCAGCCCCTGGATGCCAGCTGTTGTACTGCACTACTGTACTTTTCAAGGAACTGTGCTGTAAGATTAAAAATGTCTTCTTTATTTTTTGTGTTTGTTTTTTATGTATTATTTGTGGGGAGAGTATTATAAACTTATTACAGTTCAGTACTATATAGCTGACTGTGTTAGTTGGGTACCTAAGATAACTTTGTTGGACTTATGAACAAATTGGACATGCTCTTGGAATGGAACTCTTTCGTACGTGGGGGACTTACTGTACTTTCTATACCATTCCATTCCTCTGGTTTATTGTAGTTATTGTCTACCTTGTCTCTGACAGATGTAAACCATACTCCTCTGGAATCCCATGATTCACATTGAAATAAGGAAACCTAACTGCATATTTGCAGCCCATCACCACCATCTTCAAGGACAATGATAGCCCCCTTACCAGTGATTTCTTCATGCCTTACTATCTTGGTGAAAGGACTGTTTTTCTGAGCCTTTCACATGATAGATCCAGTCCAAACATCCCCACTTACTGAAACTTTGAAATCCATACTATATAGTATGGTAGTTAAGTTCCAGCATGTTGACTCTATTAACTGTAGGTCATCATTGAGCCCAGACTACTACTATTCAACTGTTTTAGTCATTTCAGGCTGCTATAACAAAAATATCATAAAATGGATGACTTAAACAACAAACATTTATTTCTCACAATTCTGGAGGTTTGGAAGTCAAATCAGGGTGCCAGCATTGTCAGATAGGGATTTCTTAGGAGTCTCTTTTATAAGGGCACTGAACCCATTTATGAGGTCTCCACCTTCGCACTTAGTCACCCAATTCTAAGCATCTCCTCAAGGTTCCATCTCCTAATACCGTCACAGTAAGGAGTAGGGTTTCAACATGCATTTTGGAGGGGACACAAACATTCAGTCCATAACACCAACATAGTGTCATTCTCAGCTCCTTAAGCCAACCCATTACTTCTCAAGTATTGGACAAAGTTACCCATATCAATATGAATGGATTTGGCAACATTGTTTTCTATTTTCCTCTCTTGGTATAACACCTATAGAGTCCATTTATTCCTCAGGTTCTTGCCAATACTAATTAGCAAGATTTTTAAAAAACTCTTTGAATTATAAACTATTTCCTCCCAAGTAGGCTTACTTCTGTCCAAGTTTTTTATTGGTTTGGAGGCAGTGAGTGGTGCTAAGTCTTAAGGAGGGTCAGTAATAACTTGTGTGTCATTTAAAGGCTTTTAGGCAGAAGAGGACTACATCCACAGGAAGAGGATACTTTGAGATTTAAGATTTCAACCTTTTCATATATACCTAAATGGTTTTATTCGATGGGTCAGTGTCTCATTCCCTACTGACTTGTCTTCTCACTTGAGAAACATGGTGTGATTGAGTATTGAAACAGCCCTGCAACTCTGCATATGTTCCAAACAAATCCAGAGCCTGGACCTGAAATCAATACTTGAATCTCCAAGCTCCAAACTCCATAAACAATATTTTTGATTGTAATAATTTATATACCATTATTTATCATTTATGTCTCTGTCCTTTTAAAATGATGGAACCTGCAGCACTCAATATAATGTGAAGCCTTGTTATAAAGAGAGAAAGTATTTCTGGCCCAGAAATGTTTTGTTTACAGACAAAATTCCTAGGATTACATTTGAGAAGGTAGGAAGAGAAAGATTTCACATAGTTGAGAACATTAATCCCGGTCCTTATCCTATAAGTACAAAAACTGATTTGAAACTGCTGTGGTGGCCTTGTGTTTCTCCACTTGTGTTCTTAATTTGTATTCGTAGCTCTTATACTCTTTTGCTCTTATGTGCATTCTTAAGGTATTATAAGAGAATCCAGGTGGTTCAATAGTCACTATATGTGGTAGCAATGAAGTGACTCAGAGCTTTGATTTCTCCAGGCTTTACCCTCTACCTGCACTTCATCTCATGCCACCAGCAGTGATAATTTCAGTAATCGCAAAGCCAGATTACCATAGATCACCTGTGTCCCACCTATGTCCCATTTACCTTCTCCCTCACCCAGCAAGACTGTCATCCTACATTACTCAAAATATGACTAGCACACACCAGAATCCAATTCTGACGGCCTCTTTCCTGAGGTCATTTCCGTACAAATTACAGTATCAGTCAGGGAACCAGCAGGAATCAGATGGTATGCTCAAATTAGGATAATTTAAGGAGATTTTATTTACAAAGTGACTAATTACAAAGGTATAGGTGAAGAGTGGGAAACCACAAGAGACTGCAAGAATCTGGATGTAACAGCAGCAGCAGAGCTGCCATCATTAGCCATGTGGAGATAAAGGGAGGCAGGGCACTCCAGCCAGCCTGAGGTTACATCAATTAGAGAGAACCAGAGGATCAATTCCTTCAGTCCAATCTCATCCAGCCTAATAATTTCCTCCTGGCCCATTTTTTTCAATTCTCAGCTCAAAACCCATCTCTCAAAGGTTTTCCTTGCCTGTCTCTATAACATAGCTCCACCACCTCCCTCTCCTCAAGCACTGTCTAGCTTATTTTTTATGGCATGTATCAGCATTTGGCATTATTTTTTATGCTTCTTCTCCCACTACAGTCTTACGTTCTAGTCAATTTCATAACTGTAAGAATTATGTCTATCTTAGTCCTTGTTGTTTCCTCAACAATCAGAAGAGTATCTGGCATATAATAAACAATAAATCAATATTTGGCAAGTGGTGTGATGAAGAAATGTTTGAAAATGTTTAAAAAAGAATGTTGAGGACTGAGGATAATAAGGATCATTGATTGCAGAAGAAAAGATGGATTACAGAAAGTGATTAAAGAGAGAAATTAAATTAGAACTGGGAAAATGAGGGAAAAGATAAAATGATGTCACAATGTCAAACATGGGGGAATGAAAACATTTGTAATGCTTTTGTAGATAACTTGGAAATAACACTGTCTTGTGGAGACTATAGGTTTAGTCTTAGAAATGTTTAAAGGACTTTCTTCAAACCTGATGCTTCTAAGTGAAATGTTTGAAAGACATATGAAATAACAAAGTGTCTATTAAGGGACTACTTCAAGAGTCAACAACATAGAAGTTATATGAATAATAACAATCACATATTCTACATGCCTCAAATGTCTGATGTGTTGTTTAAACCAAGCCATATCAACAAACAAGTCAAGGCATATTTACTGAAATCTTTCTGTAGGTCCAACTTCACTTCATGAGTCACCAAATTTTTTTTTTATAGTGTAATACAAGCGAGGTGTTTTAGAACACTTTAAGATCTAGCACATCTATTTAAGTAGCAACAAATGTAATCATTCATTTTTCTGAAGCATGTTCAGATATAAAGTCAGTAAAATAAGCAAACAAACAAATGCACATTTCCATAGCTGAAATGAAGAGAGAAGAAAAGAAAAAGAAGGAGAAAAAGAAGGAGGGATGAGGAAGAAAGGAGGAACAAGGGAGGCAGAAAATGTTAAGTCTGGGACACACACCAGCATGTCCTGAGCTTCTTTCACATAACATCTCACTGACTCCTCACACAGCTCCTGGAGCTAGATATTACTGATTTCTCAATTTGAAAAATTTTCAAGTGAGGATGAGAAAAAATAGGTAAATTTCCTAAAGTCATTTTGCTACAAGAGCTAGAAGTCAAATTCTTATTCCACTCCAAATCTCACAAACATTCCACCACTCACTAGTTCTTCCACATGAGAAGAAAAGATGTAAGTCATCATTCATTACATTTGTACTACATTTGAGGCCAGGAGGCTTTTCCTAAAAAAACAAGGAAGAGTTGATACACACTACATAATCCTAATTAGAAAATAGCAATTATTTATTCCTATTGCCTTTGCTTGTCTCCTACATATATCCTAGTATTTTAGTAGGATTGACTGTGTTTGATTTAAATTTACAGGAGCTAGCATCACCAACTCTCTTGGACTTATTTATCATTCAAAAGTCTGTCCTCCTTGTCATCTTCCTCCTCCCTATCCATTTGTCTTGTTTCTCTTTTCCAGGCCATCCCTTCCTTTCTGCTTTCTGCTTCCTCAGATGATTTGGGACTGCAGAAAGCCTGGAATCAGAGCTCCCTCCCTGGGTGGACAGGCAGAAAGTGTGGAGGTAAGAGTGATGCCCAGATCTTGGAGAAACTCTATCATTCTGACAGCAATTTATAAAATGTCACCCACTTAATTATTTGATAGACCAGTTGAAATATATAACAATTCTTATTACCAAATAGCTTTTAATTATTAGCACACTGTTTGTCCAATAGCATGGAGGCATTGGGCTGGCATTGATACACGTGGTCCTTTTTGTCCTTCAAGTGTTACAGCATCATGGGAAATATAGACAGAGAATTGTATGGGTGGGTGTTGTAGATGCACGGGGGAGGTGATTCATTCATTCTGCAGGTATCAAAGGAGTTCTTCAAGAAGGAGATGATACATGGACTGAGTCTTAAAGAATGATTAACATTTGCCAGTCAGTAGAGCAGGGTAGGAAAAAGGTAAAGGGATACAAAGTTATATAATAAAGTTAGATTACTGTCTTCATAGGCAGAAAACATGCCAGAAAGTCCAATGTAAGAATTAAATTACTTCATCAAATGCCCTCATTGATATGGTCCTGATTACAACACAACACTTCAATTACTTAATACTAGATTAGTGAGCCCACAGGTACTATTTTTTGGGGGGGGGGGTTAGATTTGTGAACTACCTATATTTAGGAATGTGAAATGTCTTCTAACTTCCCCTTATAGTAACATGAACTTTGGCATTTTTCTGAAAAGTTAAAATTGTATTCAGGTCAGATTTTTCTTTTGTGTCTGGCTCTGAAATGTAACTTTTGCGTCAGGAATTTGAGAGGGACAATGCTTCTTTGGTATGAACAAATCACACAGGAATGCAATGCAACCTTTGTTGATTAGACCCTAAATCATCCTCCTTCCACTCAACCCCTCATTGACTGACAGTCCCCATTGCCTTGGCAAATTAGCTATCTTCCCCTATAATGTCATCACATTTCCTCCACTGTGAAGCATATCGCATCACTGATAATCTGTCTGATGTCCTAATGCTCTTGCTCACCATTACCCCCAAATGTTGTTGCAATTTGATTACCCTCATAGTGCCAACACTGTATTGTGTGGAGATAGAATAGTTACCCTTCATGTGTACTCTAACTGCCGTGCATTACCTTTTACTCTGTAGATGCTGCTTGGAAATATGACTCCAGTGGCTAGTTACTGGGAAAATTGATAGCATGCTTTCTAGAAATCTATAAAAAAGACAAATCTCACTATGTAAGACTTTGGTTCTCTTTTTTTCTGGGTTGTCGTATTTTATATGTTCTATTTTGTACTTTGTGAACTAAAATATAACTCAATATTGTAGCAGATTTCACATGATTAAAAATGGCATGGAAAGATCTGAAAATATACCAATGCAGCAGCTAAGCTTGTCTGACATACACATTGAGACTACAGGGAAGCATGTTTTTCCTTGTCAGAATGTGACACCTCTTTGTAAAAGTTACTCTAGAGACTTATTTATCTAATATCTGGCTTCTTTCAGCACACATTTTTCAATGTTGTTTTCTTCCTCCAAGAAAACAAATGATGAGACTTTTTATAACCAATTGGGAATTTCTACACAATACATAGCGTAAAGTGGTATTGATATTCACCTAAATATCAAGTTCTCAAATATCCACCAAATTTTTAGTTAGCTATTCACACAAGTTTTGGCCATTTTAATCTAATTATACAGGTATAACTAGTTTAAGAATTCAGAATGATGAAGGTGCAATGCAGCAGATAACTGTGTTAGACATCTTATAGCTTTTAAATGATTTAACCTTCATTACAATCTGTTGAGGGAGGTATTATTATCCCTACTTCATGGATGAGTCATCTGAGACTCAAAGTTTAATTGAGTTATTTAAGTTTATATAGCTACTAAATGGCAGGTAAAGGAAATATTTAACTTGAAGCCCTTACATTTTGTCTCATACATATTGCCTTTCACAAGGGAGGCTCAGTTTCAGTATCATAAAGGATCTTTTTCATATGACTTAACCCATTGGACAATATCCAGGAAACTCAGCGTTTCTTGGGTCTCAGACTTATCCTTGTTCGAGATGGATAAGTTAGTGGGTTAGGAAGAGGAGTTGGGGTTGGTATCTAATTAGTAAACTGCTCCTAATATTTGATGCAAAATTGTTTTCTTAGCAACAATCTAGAAAAACTTCAACAACATATGGAATTATAACCACCCAGGAAAGTAACTCAACTTAAGAAATGGCTTGCAAATGAATTAGTGAGGAGAATACAGTAAATACAAATTCTAATTCAGGTAAGTAGGTACATGTGTAGTTAAAGAAACTTGTGACAAAATAAATTGTATTATTGCCTAAATGAAGAATTCATTCAAACCAGAGTGGTTTTTATGGAGTCTAGAAATTTGGAAGTGAAGGGAGGATGAAAGAATTCATCTCTTAAGACCAACATGGATAGACTTGGAGGGCATTATGCTAAGTGAAAGAAGTCAGATGGAGAAAGACAAATACTGTATGATATACATGATATAAATATATATACTCAGTTTGGATAATATTCTCTATAATTTTGTACATCAATATTTTTCACTCAAATTTATATTATCCTATTTTTCCATATCATTAAACATGTCTTTCAAAACCATGATTCTAATGATACATAACATTCCATCACATGGACATACTGATTTGTTCTTTGGATCTTGTACCAATGAAATTTCATATTTAGTATATGATTAAGAATACTGATTACTGTCCTAAAATCTTTGTGCACATCTCTGATTACTTCCCAGAAGGAATTCATAGATGTAGCTATACTGGACGAAAAGGTATAAATATTTTGAAGGCTTTTGATAGTTCTGCCAAATCGACTTCCATGGAATTAGTACTAATTTATTCCCATCCGTAAGATATTGGCATATTAATGTGATTTTTAAAATATATGTTTTCATATGTTAATTAGTCATTTATATTTTTATTACATGATATTTTCTTCATATTCTTTGACAATTTTTCTCTGATGACGCAGAGTGGTTTTATCGTAGATTTTTTAAGGCTTTCTGTGCATCAGGGATATTAACATTTTTATTTTGAATATGTCAAAAATTGATCCTACTTAAGTTTTTATGGTAATATTTAAAGCATTTTTTTAGGTTTTTTTTTTTTTAAATGGTGCTCAGATTTTCTAGGAATTTTCTTTATGTTGTATCCCTGTGCATTTATACTAAACGAGACTTACCTAGCTTGAGTACAGTTTTACATGTGTTCCTTATGGTTTCATTTGCATTTAATTCCTCAATTAGTCCAGAATTTATATTGATCTGTGTTAGATATATACCCTGTTGATATAAAATATACTGACAACTGGGTAAATTAAACTCTGTTTGGTCTTCCTTACATCCATTTTTGCTCCTTTTCAATCCAATCTCCATGTTACAACCAGAGTAATTTCATATCTCTAGTCCTTAATTTTCTCATATTTAACATGTGACCACAAAGAAGAAATAAACACAAACTCTAACTCCTTGCATTTTGTAAGTTTATTGTGAAGCCAATGCCAATTTATAAGCTCAGTTAAACAAAATTTAACTGTCAGACGACAGTTCAAGGAATGCCATCCGGCAATGTTTGGTAAATAGCAAATGAGAGACATTATGAAACATATACAGATGCTCAAAAGAAAGAGTGCTTGAGAGAACTGGAATGCCTAATAGAATTCCTAATAAACCAGGATGAACTTCAGTTTGACCTTGAGGTATAAGTAGGATATACTTAAATCAAATTAAATTGTAACAAAAGGAATGGCAACAAAGAGTAGAGAATGATGTTAGTAATACTGGCATTTGTAGGGGAAAAAGAGTATAATTAATCTTGTTTTAGCAAATGACTTCTTTGTTGTTGCCACATATTTACAGAATATAAAAATGGGAGTTGGTAAGGCTTAATTGGTGGCTTAATTATGCTACAGACTCGCTATAGATATACTGAGACACATTGGCCTACAGGTTTAAGAAATAGTTTGGTTTGGAAAGAAATTGCCATGGAAAACAATCTTCAATAACCTTTGCTGGTCAGAATAACCTCCGATCTGTGTTCTGCTGAGTCAATTTTGCTTCTTATACATTTCACTCAGTTGTCATGCCAACCTCCCAGTTCTTCTTAATGTGAAGATGGCTGGATGTTAACCTGGGCATTTGGAAAGATAAGTTGTTAACTTCCAAACAGAAGTGATGATTTAGGTTGCATTGGGTGAGTTGCTAAATGTCCATTCTAGTCATTTCAGTCTTCCCAAATTTATAAATCCTTCAGATCACACATTGCTTCCTTCTGAGAGAATAAAACTTGACTCAACTATGATAACTGCTGAAAAGCACTCCACGTTTTAGTATTTTTCACTGGTTAAAAGTCCCAGTGAACTTTGGTACCAAATTCTTTGGTACAAGCTTTAACCTAATATCAGGGTGGATTGTTGAGTCATATTGCTTATCAAGGGGATAAATTTCAGGAATGTTTTGATTGTTCATTATTTTGAAAGGGTATATGTCACACATTGTTCAAGGGACCTTCTCAATTTCAGGTATTTTAGTTATTCATTTCAGGAAGTTAATTTATTTTGTAAGTAAAAATATTTGCATAAATTAATAAACATATTTTCTTAAATTACTGAGGGAGAGAGAGAAAGAGAGGGAGAAATTTTCTTAGTTCAGAAAATATGACCACTTTTCAAAAAGAATCTATGAAATGGTTCTCTCCCTAGCTCTTCTTTTGAAATAGAAATATAATATACATGATAAGCAAAAACCACTCAATTAATTGAATCTGGAAGACAATTTCTCTCAATGTTCATTTATTTATGGATTGTGTTTTACTGAACCTGGTGATTTACTGTTTGGTAAATCCTCAAAATGTTAAACATAGAGTTGTTATATGACCTAACAATTCTACTCCTATGTATTTATTCAAGAAAACTGAAAACATGTCCACACAAAAATCTGTACATGAATGTTCATAACAACATTATTTGTAAAAACTTAGAAGTGGAAACAACCCAAATTTTCATCAACTGATAAGTGGATAAACAAAATGCAATTTATCCACTCAGAGTATTATTCACAGTAAAATGGAATAAGTAAGCCACAACATGTATGAACCTTGAAACTGCCATTAAATGAAAGAAACTGGTTACAAAAAATTGACATATTGTTTGATTCCATCTATATGAAATGAACAGCATAGGCAGATCCATAAACACAGAAACAAATTTGTGGCTGCCAGGGGTTAGGTGTAGTGGGAGGTGGGGACTGATGGCTAATGGTTTTTGAGTTACATTTTGGAGTAATGAAAATGATCTGAAATTACAGAGTGGTGAAGGTTGCACAACTTGTTGAATATACTAAAAACCACTGAATTATATGCTTTCAAAGGGTGAATTTTGTGGTATATGAATTATATCTCAAACATTATTTTTAAAAAAAGTCATTCAGTCTCTCCTAACTCTCTTATCAAAATGCCCCAAAGTTCCCCGGTGTGTGCTCTCCACATGCTTCCTCTATCCTTTGTTGCAGCAAGCTGAAGAAACTTACCTTTTACTGACTCCAGATGTATTCCTTATGTCTTTGGCTGGTGAATTTTACCAGTTCTTCAAACTTCAGTTGAGGTAATCCTTAATTACCGGTTCCTCAATTGACAATAATAATAACCATGGTGTATATTCAACATGATTTACAATTTGCAAAGATTTTGTTTGTTGTTGTTTTCTTTTAACCTTGTATCATGCAATCTTCTCAAAAGCCCACTGAAGTATTACTATTAGAGTGCAGGCTATGAAGAGTTAAAGAAGTTATTTGCCCAAAGTTACAGGGCTTGTTGTGGTGGTTTTCAAATTTGAACCTGAGTTGCCAGATTACAAAATGTTGGATTTCATTTTCAGTTTGTTCCAAGGAATAATCACTTTGTTTTAATTTTTCAAGATACAAAGTAACACTCACTTTTCTTAGTGGATAAACCTATATTTTTTCTGCCAAAATTACTGAGGGTTTAATTTTTTCTCTAAATCAATTTCATCCTTTAATGTATAAGACTGAAGTCCTGTGGCTTTCCTTGGTAACAAGTCGTAAAGAGGTAATTTATGTTGAAATGCTATATATAACATTTAACAAGAAGGCATCTCACCCTGTAACCAGGAAAGGCAATGTACTTTTATATTCTTCCCCCTGCCCCCAACCCCGGAACCACTAGGTACTGTGACTATAACTCCAACTTGGTCAGGTGAGAGAATCTGGATTGTTTTTCCCTCCAGAATAAATTGCAACGGGCATTATAAAAGTAAGATGGTGTTGTTTGTATCTTGAAACCCCCTTTTCAATTTCATTTTATAGATTCTCAAAATACAAGTTGCAAGTGAACACTTTTATTATTATTCCAAATAGTACTGTTGCCCAGTTATTTATGCACTGACTTACCAGTGCATACATTACATTTTACAAATAGTTTTGATTGCAAAAGTAAGCTTTTATTTCATTTAAAAGTTTTCTTCTCCTATCAAATAGAACTCTTTATTGGTCTAGATTTGTTGTGTTTTTCTTTCTCTTCTGTCTCCTACTGATTTCAGTAATCTGTTTGTTGGAATACTTTTTTTTCATCGTCGTTTATTTTGGGTTTGATTTTGGCTTCTGTCAAATAAACCTACTAATTAACTTTCTTTTCACATTTTTTCCAGTAGGAAATTATAGTCAGGGTCCAATGTGGTAAAATTTGAAGAGATAGTTATGAGTAGTCAAATCTATTCTATTTATTTAATTTCCTTCAGTACTTTTGTTGGAAAGAACTTGAAATTAAGAGTGAGATATGTAAGATGCCTTATAGTCTACTATTTACTTACGATGTGACTCAAAAAAAATCACTTAAGTATTATAAAGCCAAGGATTCCTTACTGTATGATGGAGAGAGCAATATCAATCTTGAGAGATTAGTCTAAGAAGTAAGTCCCTGGTGGGCTGACAAGAATCAGGAAAGCAAACATAATAGTCAAGGATGACCAGGTCCAATCCTGCCACCATACTTTTGATACATTTATGTTCTTAACAAGAAATTGCCAAATTCAAATTTTGGACTCATATAACATCAGCTTGTATTAAAATGGCCTCACCTGGTTTGAAAAATTCAAGTTTTCTTGTAGCCGATATTTATTTCATTTGTTCTCCCAATGGCACTCTGACACTGATAATATATATATGTACATGGAGTATTATCTGCCTATAACACATACAGAAAAACTAAGGAAGAGAAGAAGAGCAGTCAACTTGAGACTGTGTGGGAAAGGCAGTCCTGCAGAGCCTGGCACCCCTGCACAGTTGCATAAGAGTATGCTGCTGTGGTTCTGGAACATTTCCTTACGCGGACATAGAGTCCTCAGAGCCTGTGCTGGGCATATTGCTTTGTTTAGGACTACCTTTTCCTGTTCCAGATTTGATGTGTGCAATTTGTTCTGCCTGTGTTGTGGTGGCATGTGGCTAACCCTACTGCTGTATCTGTTGCTGGCAGTGGTCCTCTGCCTGGAGCACAAGAAGAGTGTGTTGAGACCATCTCCCTGCATTGGCGGTAGGGTGGAACCCTCTGGCCATAAAGGACCAATGCTCACTATAGACGCTGACCTTGCTCTGAGTAAAGCGTTGTTCCATCCAGTGCCTGTGTGACTCATGTCTTTTTTGGCAGCCTCTGAACCTGCAAGGCAAGTGGTGGGGTCCTGGGACTGCTGCTTTCCCTGCTGGTAGATGTTATTATGCTCTTTGCTGTACTCCACAAGGTGGAGCTCCTCCCCTAGAGGTGGGAACAAGTGTCACTTGCTTCACAATGTGTGAGTGGCAATGGTCATGCTGCAGCCCTTGGTGCTGCCATTATTATTATTATTTTGGCTGTGCCACTTGTGGGATAGTAGTTCCCTGACCAGGGATTGAACCCGTGTCTCCTGCAATGGAAGGGTGGAGTCCTAACCACTGGACTGCCAGGGAATTCCTGGTGCTGCCATCATTAACTTGGGTGGGACTAATAAAATCCCCATCTCTCATATTGCTGTCAATCCACATATTGATACTTATTGCTAGAGAAATGTGGCAGCTCTTTTTGGCTGTTTTTCATGTTAAGAGTTAATCTTTTTAAAGCATCATTCAATGTGATTTTCCTTCTTAGGCATGATGTCAATGTACTGTTTTAGAAGGTGAGTTTTAACATTTTTTTAACATCTTTATTGGAGTATAATTGCTTTACAATTGTGTGTTAGTTTCTGCTTTACAACAAAATGAATCAGTTTTATATATATACATATGTTCCCATATCTCTTCCCTCTTGCGTCTCCCTCCCTCCCACCCTCCCTATCCCACCCCTCTAGGTGGTCACAAAGCACCGAGCTGATCTCCCTGTGCTATGCGGCTGCTTCCCACTAGCTATCTACCTTACGTTTGGTAGTGTATGTATGTCCATGCCTCTCTCTCGCTTTATCACAGCTTACCCTTCCGCCTCCCCATATCCTCAAGTCCATTCTCTAGTAGGTCTGTGTCTTTAAACATTCTTAAAAACAGTTTTCCTATTCCTTCTTCATCAAAGTGATTTGGATGATTTATCCCTATTTCTTTAAGGCAGTGATTGCTACTTCATATTTTACAGATTCTAGACAATAATTTCTTGTATGTGTTCATCTTTTTCTGAATTTTATTCATTGTTTCCAATGTAAGAAATAGTACTTGAATCCTGAGTACTCCATCTGTTTATTTGTCAGTATGTTAAAGAAATCTTCATGTAATATTGGATTTTAAGTTTTGTGGGCATCTGGCCTGAAGAGTTTATTCTTTTTGCTTTATCCCTTGAAAACTAATTTTAGAAATTCTGTGACATGCCCTTGAAATGTATTAAAGAGCAACATTGGGAATGACATAGAATTCATAAGAGAGCACACAGTGTGAGTTTACTTTCTCCTTGTGAAGGCCTTATATTCTAAATCAATGTTGTTCAATAGCATTTTCTGATGATAGAAAAAATTGTATAACTATGCTGCTCGTCAGTATGGTAGTCACGAGCCACATGTGGCTATTGAGCATTTGAAATGTGGGTAGTGCTAATAGGAACTAAATTTTAGACTTCACCTAAATCTAATTAACTTTAAATATAAATAGCTACATGGGGCTAGTGTTTACCATGTTTAAAGAACAGTTACAGGTCTTATATCTTATTATGTGTGCTTTATACAATCTTTGACATTACTTGTCAGCAAAATGGTTCATCCAAAGCCAGAAGAGTTACAGAAAACTAATCAAAAATCAATGTTATAATGGAAGCAACATGAAACTTGAAGTCATACAGAACCTGGTTTACATTGAAGAAAGCCACTTAATCTATATAGAAATCTCTACAAAAGAAGATTAGAATACCTTTCTTTATAAATGTGTGGAGCGGTGGAATTAAATCAAATCAAATATGCATGAAACTCAAGCAAAAATAAAGGACTCAATCAGAATTAGTTTTCTTACATTTCCCCTACTGTGAGTATCTAGAGGTTTATCACAGGGCACTTCCCACTGGTCAGCTTGGGAGTTCTTCTCCAGCAGGGATGTGGATACCTACACGTATTTTTTGTAAACACACAATGATAATATATGTTTTTAGCAGCATGTTAAGTATCTTGATTCATATTTCCCTTGTAACAGAAGCACATGTTCATATTCAATTTATGATTAATTTTAGTATTTGCCTCTTCCTCAGAAATTATATATATATGAGTTTGGTTTTAATAACATAAAATTGAACAAGTAAGAGCAAGGAGCTACTTTGTACCCTTGTGGATCTTTTCTCTTTATTAGTCAGTATTCTTTCAAGAAAACTGAAACAAGTATAAAGAAAATTATTTGCATGTATCAGAAGTTCAGAGAGAGAGAAGGGAGTAGCAAATTAACTCAGATGTTAGTATCTGTGATAAACAACAGCCCCTGGCCAGTACAACCCAGCTGGATGAGTTACAGTGAGGAGAAGTTGGAGCCTTCAAAATCGGAGAAGGGGGCATATGGCCAGTACTGGAGTTAACAGAGGTGCAGCTACCATTTTGGGAGAACAAAGAAATTTGAGTCTTGTGATTGAAGCTAGAAATTCTTAGCAGATGCACACATCTAGAAATGCTGCCAGACAAAATAGAGAGGAAGAAAGTGGCTTCTCTCATGCTCTTGCCATCTGATCTCCCATTAATGCCTCTTATTGGTGGAAACTAACAAGAAGCCAGCTGTCAAGGGAGACTGGGAAGTGAAATCTGCACACTCTTAGCCACAGCATTAAGGGACAAGGAAGTTGTATGAGAGGCCGAAAAAAAAAAAAAAAGGTTTATAACTGCATATTTTCTGTCAAAGTAATAAAACTTACAAAAATTATATAACTCGTTTGTTTGCTTGCTGATAAAGGTTCTTGGATCTTTCTGGCTATAATTTTTAGAACATTCTTCCTCTTCATCGTTTTAAATATTTCCTCTTTCAATTTACCTGTCTTCTCATTTCCAGTATTCCAATTATGAACAAATTAGACTATTTGAGGTTGTCCCATAGTTCTTGGATGCTCTTTTATCTATTATTTCCTTTGTGTTTCTGTTTGGTCAGTTTCTGTTGATGTCTCTACAAGCTGACGTATGCTTTTCTCGTCTGAATTGAGTCCACTGATAAGCCCATTGAAGGCATTCTGTATCTCCATTACTGTGCTTTCCTTTCATCTCATTTCCATTCAATATTTTCATGTAGTTTTGATACCTCTGCTGAAAATTCCCATCAGATCTTTTCTCATGTACCTTTCCATTTGCATCCTTAAACATCCTTAAATCTTTAATTTTAAATTTCTTTTCAGATAGTCTTAGCATTTGTGTAATATGTGGGTTTTGTTTAGTTGATTACTTTGTCTCTTGGAAGTATGTTATTGGTTTTTTCAGTTTGTTTTGGTTTTTGCTTTGTCTTTCCACGTGCCTTATAATCTTTGTTCTTTAAATCAAGACCTCTTGTGTGGGACAGTAGTGACTAAGGTAAATAGATTTTATACCTGATAATAGGTGGCGTGCCTTTCTATCTGCTTTGCCTTTATTATAGGGGCTCGGTTTAAGTTATTTAGGAATTGGGTTGGGTTTGAGATTCAATGTTGCTATGGTTGCCCGCCCAGGTCCACCAGCTTTACATTTATCTAATGATACCTCGCGTTTGGTGTGGGAGCTGTATTGCCATATTTTTCTCAGTGTCAGCTCCACTATGATTTTTAGGCCTTCCCTTCACACTCTGTATCAAAAGAGTCTTATCAATCCTCTTGCAACTCTCCCAGCTTTTCGTTTCATTAATTAATTAATTCATTTATTCATTCAACAACAATTTAGTGGGTACTGTTCTATGCAAGACAGGGCAAGGCCCTATCTCCTTTATATTTCAACTTGGGGTGTTAATATTTTTATTCTACCAAACTTTAGGACTATTTTGACTACTTACAACGGTAGGAAAACACTTTTGTAAATTTGGTTTCAGTTGAATTTCATTCACAGATTAATTGGTGTGGACATAACAACTTTAGACAGTAAATATTCTAATCCAGAAGAGGAGCATGTTTACTATTTTTTAAAGTCCTCTTTTATGTCCTGAGGTGACATTTTATAGTATAATTTATTATGGAAAACAATAATGAAAACTAACTTGCGGGAGTTGTCCTTAGGCAAAAGATCATTTGATAAGGATACTTCCTAAGTAAAGAGAAAAAAAGAAATTAAAACATCACATATTTTGCCAATATGACAGGCCCAAAACAATTTGAATGAAGCTGAATCAATAAATCAAAGACTGGTGATTTAAAATATCAATGCTTACTGTTAATAGAAAATGAGTTCCTGCTTTTCTCCCTCATATTAAATTTTTGGTCTAGACTTGAGCAAAAAAGAAAATAAAATTACTTCAAAAAGAGCCAAAATGTGCTTAATTCTATAAGATTATAACATATTTATGTGTTCTTTATAAAATTTTGATTTATACATATTAAAATATTATTAAATTTAATGCATAATTAATTATAAATATTATTCTAATATTAATTAATTCTAATTTAGGATAAATTGTATTCTAAACAATTTCTATTATTTAGAAATTTTATTCATTCTATCAGTTCTAATTATTACCTCTTACCATAATTTTAAAATGTTTAAATATTTAAAGTGTACATATATACCTAAATATATATAAATCTATATTTACACCTATACCAACCTCAAATCTGAATGTACAATATCTACATCTCTATCCCTATCTATCCAGCTCTTCATCTATCTATCACGGGTGTATGTAAGTGGAGTTCCAAAAATCTGTATGTTAAGGCTTAGATCTCTCTTCAGGCATCCAGTGCTGAATTTTGAAATACTGACCTGACGGTTTGCTATATAAAATATTCTGCAGCTCTAAATATGACATGTCCTTAATTTAAGTTTTTCTCCTATGAACTCAAGACAAACTTTTCTCCTGACTCCCTGTTTATACTAATGGTAGCACCAACCCCCCATCTTAGCCTTATACTTAATTTAATCTCCAGAAACCGAAGGCTCTAAACTTTCTATTCCACAAATAACAGGACTTTGGTCAAATTTTATATTCCCAGAATAATCCTTTACTGAATGTCTCCCTTTCTTACATTAAAAATGCAGCTGTTGCATTTCATTTATCTGTTCAAAAGATGCTATGAAACATCTACTCTTTGCCAGGCATTAAGAAAATAGGAGGGGGTAGAAGTGATATTCTTCCTGTCTTGAGCTCAGAGATCTTAGAGTCTAGCTGAGAAGCCCAATATTAAATAATTGCATTGTGATTTACTGACATCCATATATCGTTAAGCTATTCTATCTCACTTGCCCTGCAGGAGAAAATAAAATATCATCTCCATCCAAAGAGTTTTCCCTGACCCTATTCCAAAGTCCTCATAAGCCTGGTGGTTTACACTGTACTTAGAAACTAACACAACATTGTAAAGCAACTATACACTAATAAAATTACTTTTAAAAAATACACTGTACTTATAATGTCAACTTTTTAGACAATTTTAAAATTTTAATACTATTTAATTGATTGTAAGTTCATCAAGTATATTCAACTCTGAATATCCAACAGTTCCCAGAACTGATAGGAAAAAAATATATAAATTTAATGTGTATAAAATTGTGAAGGTCTCATATTTTATTAGAAAGAGAATATTTTCAAATTCCTTTCTGCTCTGTTTTCCTGCTGTTTTCATTGTTTTTATTCTTTATTCCCAAGAAATTGTAGCGTTGTCATGCTGCCTTATAATTATTCACTAACATTGTGTGACACATGTTGGCTTATTTTATTACATGTTACAAGGATAACAATAAAATCGAGCAAGTGTATGGTAAACAAATGAGCCCAGAAATTACTCCAGGGTAATTCTTCCCATCTTTTTTGTGAATGAATGTAGCAGGTGAGCATACAGAATACGAAGAGCCTGCCTAATGCATTCTGATACCATGTGTGTGTGTGTGTGTGTGTGTGTATGTTCCAAACTTACAGAAGTTAGTAACTTAAATGAAAATAATAAATGCACAGTACATGCTATGTAAGTGTATATATTTTAAAGATGAGAATGGAATTTCATTGCTTGATCATTTTCAGATTCATCACACTTTTATGCAAATTCAAACTATCCCTCCAATGCAAATTCTCTCCAGGGAATGACAATGTGCTACCACTGAGGATAACATAAAGAATATGTCACATACTAAGTAAGGTAGCAGAATTACAACCCTTTTCTCTGGGAAATTTAATTTTAATGAATTACTTTTTGAAATTCCTGAGTCTTCAGGCTACCAAAAGTTATGCTTTATTAGTGGACTGCGGGTAATGGCGGTGTTATTCTTAAAAAGAGGGTGTAGGAATTCCCTGGTGGCGCAGTGGTTGAGAGTCCGCCTGCCAATGCAGGGAACACGGGTTCGTGCCCCGGCCCGGGAGGATCCCACATGCTGCGGAGCGGCTGGGCCCGTGAGCCATGGCCGCTGGGCCTGCGCGTCCGGAGCCTGTGCTCCGCAGCGGGAGAGGCCACAGCAGTGAGAGGGCCGCGTACTGCAAAAAAAAAAAAAAAAAAAGAGGGTGTAATAACGTCACAGACATTAGAAAGTTGCTTAGTCTTAATATTAATAGTAATCCTATTTATTTCCATGAATGAAAATAATCCTGAGTGGGCAAAAATGGTATTATTGGTCAGAAGACATTTTTATAAAATAAAGGTAGACTGATAGAGTAGTTGCTAAGTGAGTTGCACCTGGTGATTCTATTTTATTCTTGGTTAATAGCTATTGTTTTGCTTTCTCACGTTCATTTAGAGGAAATGTCAGTCGCACACTTAAGTTGACCTTGTTCTCAGAGGTCTTAAAATATAAACAAACACATATTTACCTTTCAACATAAGGCCTGTAAAAAATTAAATATTTGTTACTGTTATTTCTGGTCCTCTCTTCCACACTTCACCTTACATGGCTTATTAAACTATCCCACTTCTGAAGTCTCGGTATTCACACGTAGCTTTTGACGAATTTGCTAAATGGCAGTTAAGCAAGTTAACGACATTGGTCACATCTTTGATCGTGTGTCCACATATCAATTAAAAATTAGCCAAAGCTTGTCATCCAAACAGTACTTGGAGTTGTCATTTGCTGACCCTATAATCAGAGTCTGGCCAGCAACTCTGAACTTGAGAGACATAGGCAATGACTATAACATGGGGATAAGTGAGTGTCTTTTCCTAGAGAACTATCTTACGTTCCTGACCACACCAATGTGAAGTGCTCAAGGGCTGTCTTTAACTTGACTTTGACTTGTTTGAATAATGCAATAAGACCATCTTAGCAATAAATACTTTCATAATATAGCAGAGTGTTAGCTTAGATGAGCACTTAGGAATTACACACACACACACACACACACACACACACACACAAATGAATAGAATTCCAGAGTTTTAGATCACAGAAACTGACTCTGCAGATAACAATTTTACAATCGCAGACACACACAATTATTTGCCTGCAGATTAGCTTTTCAAAAGTTTAATAAAACAAGAAAGGATGTTTTAAATAATATCTTATGATATTAACAGCTTGATGAGGAAAAAATAAGACTGTGTATAGTCCGAGGAAAAAATAAGAGTGTGTATAATCCAAGAAAAAATAAATGCCAATCATTTTGGGGATAGTGAATTTTATTTTGAATGTAGGATCAATGACATAGAAACCTAATTGCAGCCTGGATAATATTCACAGAACCTCTGTATCCTCTCCCATTTGCTCTTATTTCTTACACATATTTTCATGGGATTCAAATGATATCCTTGAGAAAATATTCACAGACTGTTTCTGAATCTAGGGCTCTTCACATATTGAAGTGTTCCTTTATATTAATAAAATGGTTGTGAGATGATTTTCTTGTTTGCAGCTCTGTCCTCGATAGTTCAATTTGCCAGCGTGTCTGAAAATACTAAACATCTTGAATATAGGCTCCATTAATTTCCCAGTTGGGCAGTGTGTGTGTGTGTATGTGTGTGTGTGTGTGTGTGTTGATTAAGTCATTTTGTTAGGGCAAAATACTTCAATCACCCCAATCCAATGAGCTGGTTGTCTTTTAAGAAATTACTTTTTTAACAAGAGAAAATATGCCTATGCCTCTTTTCATGGAAAGAAAAAGCATTTTCACCATTAGAATGACTCTGCATTTGTGTGCCATCTGTATATAGTAAGATTGGAAATGGAGTATCCGACCAGAATTTGAGGAAAAAGAACATATCATTTTCTGACACTGAAGCTAATAGAACCAAGATTAAAGCGAGCAGAATGGGTAACTCTGAGATGGCTTCTTAGTGTGTTGTCAGAGGAACAAGAATACTAACTGTAAAGATTAAATGTGAGGTGCAACGTTATAAAAGAAAAGCATGGAAAATATGTATATATCACTTTGTGTACTGCATTTTGTAAGGAATAATTTCCAATTTTTAATTAATGGCTTGATTCTTATCAGTTGCTTGAGTGGGTGATAAGGGGAGAGTGAGCAAACCCAGCAGGCATCATAGGTTAGAGCCCTGACACTGGATTTTGTCCTCAGGTTTCCTGAGGTTGAGGAGGTGTTGAGAACATCAGGAGTGGTCAGGAGCACAGAGCAAGAGGAAATAAGTGTTGATCTTACCTGAGAGAGTCAAGGGTCAAGTTCCGCCATCAAGCTTTGAGCTTAAGCCAAGAAATATCAGAGACATCAGGGGCATAAACTTGTTAGTTTCAAGAGTAAAGAGCAGGGGTGAAGGGGGATGGCTACATAATTTGTATAGACTATGCAAAATAACAATACAAAGTCCTTATTTATATTAAGAATTCAAGATGGTGACAGAAGAGTATTGAGCGAAGAATGGACACTTCTGTATGCAGGACCCTATGCATATACACACATAAATGTGGCCTTGGAGAGAAGGGGATAATGTCAAAGGATCTACTTCAAGACATCCTTTCATCCTTTAAAAAAAACTGACAACACACTGTAGAAATAATATTATTTGTATCATTGTTATGTTTAAGTGATTATTTCCCCCTTTAGGTTTATAAAAAGTTTCAGTGTCTTGTGGCAAGGAAATGCATACCTGTGCATTATCCCACATGACCAAGTCGAATTAGTTGGTATGTTTTATTGTTTTTACTTAATTATTGAGTGCACAGCACAAAATAGTGATTTCATGATACATTTTACTTTTTTTAGATGAATTAATTATTTTATAATCTTAGCTAATAGTCTAATTTTGTCCATAGGCCACCTAGTAATGTAAAGGATAGTTTCATTATTCATATTCAGGGAGATGGCCTGGTACATTAAAAATTGCATTTGGGTTGTATTACTAACATATACCTGACTGTCAGTGAATCAGTTCAATTAAGTCTAAACTGTAAAATTCACATTACGTATGTGGCTGTAAGCGAATCAAGCTATGTGAAAGATAATGCATGTTTCCCCATTTGTAAATCAAGGATCTCTAAAGGCCCTTTATTACTAACATGATATGATGTGTGTGTGTGTGTGTGTGTGTGTGTGTGTGTGTGTATGTGGGCACATGTGCCTATGTTTTAAAGAATTTCACCAAGGGTGGAAAGATCAGGCAATGGATCTGAACATCTTAGAGTTACTATTCATTAACCGAGCGAAGGGGCAAAAAGCCAATGATCACTGAGGACCAAAAAAGGAAAAAAATCTAATGTATTCTTTTTTAATTCTAAGGCTATTAAACCATGTTTGGCAGCTAGATATTTCTACATTTCCAAAATGAATAAAGGTCATCCCGGGGTTAATTACAAAGAAATGAAAGTGGTATTTGTGTGATCACATGGCAGTTGTCATTTCTCTAACAACAACACATTCTAAATTAGAAGGGACAAACCCCCTCAGAATCATTGTAGGGACCAGAACCTTTTCAGATTCCACTTTCTGTGCCTAAGAAATGACCATTACAGGCAATTTACCCATGACTTTTGGGATTTAATATAAACACACAACAACATTTTTCTTCAGAAAAACATTAAAGAACCCTCTGTGCTTGAATGTCTAAAGCTATACATCCCAACCCCAGCTAGACATGACATTTACATGAGGAAGTTTTCACAGGGAGAGATGTGCAGGCCACACCCCCAGAGATTTTGAATAACCGGTAATGGATTTGGGCACACTTGCTGAGGTTTTTGTTTAAATTCCTCAAATAATCTCAAAGTTTAGGGTAGGTTTAAAAATCACTGGTACCAGGTCTAGATATGTTTAGTCTATACTGTCCCCTGAGGTAGAGTGGGGAAGGAGAAATTGTGTTTTGATAGGGAGAGGTCAAAGTGCTCCAAACTCCTAAACTTTGGCATCCCTTCCCTGCATCTGATTTGATATCTTAAGTCTGGGAACTTTAGAAATGGAGATCCGAGCCTGCTGGATCATCTTTTTCCTGCAGTGGTGAAACCCTAGAAGGGGCTGGCTTATGGGGGCTGGAGGTAAAGTCACAAGGTGCTGTATATATGGTAGGCTTGGTGAAGGTAACTTCAGTGAATCTCTGGGAGGTAGAAAGAACATCTCTGAGAGGGTTCCCCAAAAGTTTCTGCAGCTGCTATTCAAGATAGATAATGGTGAGTCCAAACTTTGCACAGTGACCGACTCTGAGTTAATACATGTTTGTAGAATTAATAAAAGGACCAAGCAGACAGCTGCTGTCCTCTATGTATATGACTGCTCCTTGTGAGGAGAAAAGTTAGAAAAACTGGATCCTGTAATCATAAGATCCACAAAATAACACAAACTTTTTAGCAGAATCCAAAACCACTAAACAGACCCATACGATTGAGGATAACAAAGGTATTTTATTACAGCACGAGCATAGTGAATCCAAATTTGACCCTACTGCTAAGAGCTGTGGAACTCTTAGAAAGTCACTTCGATTTTCTTAGACTCAATTCTCTCACCTGTAAAATGGGCATATTAAAATTACCTAATATAAGGGGTTATTTGGAGTCTTCATTAAGTTAAAACAATAATAGTGTTTAGTATGTAGTGAGTACTCATACATGTCAGTGATTATAATTACTTTCATGTATTGTAACTCTGATAGCCCAAAAAAGATGGAGAATATTACCAGCAATTTAGCACTTACTATGCTAAATAGCTTATAATTCAGAGCCAGTGGAACAAACTCACTATCAGGAGCTGTTAAGGGGATGACTTACCACTAGGTGCACTTCCATCTGTGGCTGTTGATTAAACATGCCTTTGGAATTAAAGTTGTCACACGCTAATTATAAAGCTGACGATGGCTAATTCATGTGCCTTGGAAATATACTCCCAGAGTAACAGGTAAACAGTGTTGGTAATTACAGCTTCTCATTAATTCTGTAAAAAGAGATAATATTAGTTTGAATTACGTGGTTAGTAATCCCCTTTCCCAGAAAAAGTAGAAATTGTGTGGGGGTTGAAAAGCTTGCAATCTGCTACCAGATGTGAAATTTAAGTATAAAGGAAAATCTTAGAATTTGAAGCAGGGAGGTTTTCGTTGGCAAGCCAAACCCATGCTGAGTGTGGTTGGATAACCTAAAGGCTACTTGTATAGCAGAAAATCTCAGTTGGTTCCAGGTTCCAAACAAATGATTCCCTGGAGGAGCAGACAAATGAAGAAATCTTTTGCATCTCCACGTTCAGTGTGGCCATCCTGAGTATTCCTGGGCTAGCACTACTAGCCAACACCAATTATGAAAACTCCAGGACTTCACAGGATGTTCAGGCCAGCTGTTTAGTGTGTCTCATTGTCTGAGTGATTAATGTTCTAGTTGAGACTGGAAGAGACAAGAACAAGAAGGTCATGGAAAATTCTTGCCTACCTTATTTGTTGTTAAATGTGCCTCTCACAGTTATTTTACCTCTGGGAGCATTTCTGACTTCTTTGACCAACAGGCCACTAGTAATATATATTACATGTATTCTGCCATGTTTACACCAGCAAATGTTATAATCTTCAAAGCTTGCAGATGCTTTTTAAGTTTCCCTTTTAGAAATGATTTGTTATTGAAGAAAAGAAATATCCCTTGATTCTCTAGAGGACCCTAATTTACCCTGAACATAAACGCATGAATTAATAAACTCAACAGCAAGACCTATATGTTTAAAAATGAATTAAAATAAACCTACTCATTGCTTCTTTTATTTTTACAAATAATTAATGGCAAAATTATGCCTGTATTAAATATAGCCATTAGTGCACCTGTTTTTTTAAGCAATGCATTACTGATTAAAAGAAGATTAAGAGCTAGCATTTATTGAGTACTTACTACCATCCAGTCTCTTAAATTATTTGATTTAATACTCATGGTTAAGGTGTGTATTTTAATTTCTATTTTAAAGGAGAGGAAAGGGAGGCTCTTAGAAGCTAAGTTGCCCAAGTTTGAAAAACAAGGTTGACTCCGAAATAAGAAAAATTTTCTGTATATCTTGTTACTTCTGGTCTCTTTACTTCTGGTCTCTATCATTTAAATGTGTCAACAAACAAACAATAAAATAAAAAGAGGTAGAACTGTGAGGTTTGGTCTGATCTAAGCAGTGGATTCCAAACTTGGTTGATTAATAAACTTAGAATTAAAAAAAAATCCTTTTGGTTGATTATGTAGGTATCAAATTGTTTTTTGGGGGAATGCTAAATATGTTTTTGAAACTAATAGTTTTCTTGGTCTAGGCAACATAGAATGTTAGAATTAAAAACGCTAAGATCATTTGAAAGCAGTATGCTGAAATTAAAGAATTATTCAAATAAGAAATCAATCTGAGCTTAATACTTTCTCCATAAAATTAGGAAATTAATATTTGGATTTCCAATGTAACCTAATATGTGCCCAGTCTGTTAAGATTTATATAAAACTTCAAACTTGGCCTTAGAAGAAATATTCCTTAAAATTGTTTCCATATACTTGTACTGGCTATGGCTATGCCTCTATTAAATTGTTTGCTCAAATCTTCCCTTGATTTGCATCCTGTTGTCTTTGCTTCTTCCATAGTTTTAAAATTCAGTATTTCTTTAAAATAATTTTGCCTTGCTTGTTGCCGCTGAAGTTTGATAAGCATTCCTGGGATCTCACCTTGATGGTAACTCAGCTTTCAGCAGCCGACCTCAAACAACTAAGGGTAAACATATGACCAGTCTGACCTGGCTTCTTTTTTTTTTTTTCCCCTTTTCTTTTCCACTGTGCAAACCACTTCAGTGCCTGTGGCCTACAGACAGAGGCCAGGCAATGGTTCGGGGCCAGTTTGCTCTGACATGGGACACTATGAGAGGCCCAGAGGAACGGGCTTGCCATAAATCCAAACCCATGCAATTGACATGGCTTCTTTAATCTCGTATCTCATTATGGTTCCCTAGAGGTGCCATTCTCATTAAGGATTTTACTTATGATGGAAGGACCAAATGGATCAAATCAGATCCTGTAAAAGAACCTTGGAAAAATAACAAGTGAAATATGATGCTAAATGGTTAGCATTGTATTAATAGCATTTTGGTTGAATTCTTAGTAAAAATTAATATCTCCAGAGTGTATGAAACTATATAGGATAAATTACCTGGTTTCTTCTACAAATAAATTGCTTGGAAGAAGGAGGATGAAAGCGGAATTTAAGAATTAAAAGATATTTTAAAAGACATTGAAAACCTCAGGCAAAACTAATGAGAGGTATTAGATATAAAATAGATATTATTAATATTGTTTTACCCTTAAATATTGGATGTATATGGAGTTTTATTTATATACAATTGATGTTCCTTTTAAAACTTATCACGATTGAAAATGCTAGAAGGAGTCTATCCACATCAGGTTTGGGCTAATAAAATAATATGAGAGGGTAAGTAGAAAAAAAGGCTAATATTAATAATATTCAAGAATACTGTGATTTAGGTAGAATAATTAGACTATATTATCCAATAACCTCCATTTTCAAAAAGCTTTTAATGATTAACTCTCTTGATTGTCTGCCTGGAAAGAAAACATTCACACAATTAACTTTATCAATTCTCCAGTCCAGGATTCACATCTGCAGTAACTGTTAATTTGAATAGACAAACATATTTGGTCAATTAAATCAGATCTTTTCTAGGTAAGAGTCTTAGAATCATATAATGCAGGCATTGAAGGACGCTTGGAGATCATAACAATTTTCTTAACCCAATTCATTTTTTTATCATTTATAATACACAATCTCTCAGACTGGTGTGTAGTATAAATACACTCATGGGTGAGGTTAATTCATTACCAAGGCAGATCAGACCCTATGCCATCTCTGCACTGTGGCATAGTCTGAGAAATTTGTGTGATGTGGTGCTGATTTGGCAGGGTGATTTGCCTGCCATCATGAGGTTTGGCCTCACTTAGAAAGCAATGATTTTATTTCACACATTCATAGATAAACAGACATAATACCTTGATAAAAGCCTTTTAATTTCATAATATGGCTTCTACTTTGGGAAATCGCAGGATGCTGCAGATCAATGTGTACAACTGGAACTACATGACATAATGAAATCAGGTGAGACGATGGTATCAGATGAGCTAAATATTGGTCAAATCTTTTGCTCTGTATTGAATAGGAAAAAAAAATATCATAAGCCTTCCTTCAAAAAAAATTTCACTTTTTTTCACTATATCTTTGGAAGTGTTCTAAAGATACACAAGTACTAAATACTGTATTAGATATTTTCCAGTCACTCAAATTTCCCATTAATAGATACAAGGAGATCCAGGTGTCCAAAATCAAAATGAAGTAAAAAAAAACAAAAAGCAAAAACAACAACAAAAAATTCAATATTAGGCCAGAGATAAGGTCCGTTCACCAGTAGCAGTGCTTAGGCAGCAAGACAGTAAATCAGTTTACCCACTGAAAAGGATAATAAAAAGATGTTTAAAAAGAAACATCAGGAGGAAAAAAAAGCATTTTTTACATAAGAATACAGAAAAGAAGAAGCTAAAATGGTATGATATGCAAATCTTGGTTTTACCCTTTTCTTTTGATGCCATCACTTTCCTAAAAATATTTCAAAGTTTAATTGCAATATATTTCACCTTATGTTAAACAGTTGCTTCAAGTACAAACCTAAGAGTGGAGTTAAGCTGAAAATCAACATGAGGGCTGTTCTTGGGTTGATCTGTAGTGGGTGTGTGTGCACATGTATGTATGTGTATATCTAGGTAAATATATTTTTAATGGTGATGTTTTATCTACTTAAACTCATCATTTGATAAAAAAGTTTAATGCAAGAATAGAAGATGATAAAAATTGAATTTTAAAATGTACAAGAATATACATATTCATATTTCTTTTTGAAGCAAACCATTGAACCATTGGTTTTAGCTAAAGTAGTTTGAAAAACTTAAAGAGAGTAAATTGATATTTAATTATTTTAAAATAAGGAATTTCGATTTAGAAAGTGAGATACACAGCTTCCAGTGGCTGGCCAAATTAAAGTTTGGATTTTTCATTAGTTCCTTGCTATTTTTCAATTATTTTCAGTAATGTGCGGTGTATGAAGACTCAGCAAGGTACAATGTGAGCTTCGGGAATTAGTTGTTGTTGTTGTTTTGTTTTTTGCGGTACGCGGGCCTCTCACTGCTGCGGCCTCTCCCCTTGCGGAGCCCAGGCTCCGGACGCGCAGGCTCAGCGGCCATGGCTCACGGGCCCAGCCGCTCCGCGGCATGTGGGATCTTCCCGGACCGGGGCACGAACCCGCGTCCCCTGCATCGACAGGTGGACTCTCAACCACTGCGCCACCAGGGAAGACCGGGAATTAGTTTTTTAAGGCACCATGTACTTGGAGAATCATGACAGTCCAAGTGGATGTAGGAGGCCTTGAGATTTCAACCGCTCATGTGTATCTCCTGACCTAGGAGAAAACTCCCACATATGAAAGCCAACATAGTCTTCCCTCAATAACACATTCTATGTCTAAGGAGTGGATTGTAATATTTTGGAAAACTGTACTTTCACTAACAGTTTTGTGTCTGTTGGCTTGAAATGTTTGCTTCAGAGTTCGGTAAGCAGAAGTGTTACTCTAAAAGACTGTAAAAATTCACTCACAGACTCCTTATTAGAACTCATAATAACCACCTAAAGACTTCAGTTAGTCATATTGACAGGAGGACCAAATGGGAACTAGACTTATGTTGAGACTTTCACGGCTCTCTTTATAGATAAAGAGAAATTACTCGCATTTTAGGGCTCATCAAATTCCACAAATGGAGTTATTTGCCCTTCAGCTCCTCAGCTGAATGTGAAAATATTTCTTCCTCATATCATTAGAAGATAACTCCATTCACATTTCTTTATACTAGAATAATGTCTTCTGTAAGTTAAATTTTATTTTTTTCTGCCATTCAAGGAAATACCACTGCTGTATACCATAATTTTATTGGCTTTCTAAAGGTTTGTATGTTTGACATCTTTAGGCTTAAAATATCTACAGATAATCGCACTTTAGAGAGAACACCAATTATATTTGTAATCTGAGGACCTATATCTTGTTCAAATGTCTCCCAATAAGTTGTATAATTGTAAACCATGATCACATAATTTAAATATTTTCTGCATTAGATTGGAGAGGTTGTGATAATTATTTCAGACAAAATGATTAAAAGTATTAGTGTTCTCCAAAGAAGCAGAAACAATAAGATGTATGTATGTATGTGTATATACACATACATATGAGAGAGTATGAGAGAGGTAGAGAGAGAGAGAGAGAGATTAAGAGAAATTGGTTCACACATTTATGGAGGCTGAGAAGTCTCACAGTTAATTGTCTGTAAGCTGGAGACCCAGGAAAGCAGATGGTATAATTTTGTAGAAGCCCAAGGGCAGGAGAAGACAAGATGAGATGTCTCAGCTCAAGAAAAAAAGGGGGCAAAGTCCTCCTTCTTTTGTTCTACTATGTTCCTCAGTGGACTGGATGATGTTCATCCACATTGAGGAGGACATCTACTTTACTGAGCCCATTGATTCAAATGCTAATCTCATTCAAATGCTAATCTCTCTCACAGCCACACCCAGAAATAATGTTTAATCTGGTACACTGTGGCCAGTCAAGTTGATACATACGATTAATAATTACAAGTCCACCCCTTGTCAACTTGACACCAATATGCATCTCCTTAAACCATACTAAACCTCCAAATAAAGACAATAACAAGGCCATAATGCTGCCTAATAGGATACAACTATCCTGCATTCAACCAAACATGCACTAACCCATTCCCTAGAAGAGGAAGTAAAGTCCTTGAGTGATGTTTACTATTCTTGATATCCCATAACTTAAATGCTCTGATATAACATTGATATATATATACAATAGATGTGTGATATATATGTATACACACACACACATACAGTTACAATAAAATGAAGAGAAAATCCTCATGACAATTACAGTCCTCACTTCTGTAACTGAGTTCTCTTGTAATTGTGGTGATTCAGAGCATATACAGCTTTCTGGAGAGCCTTGCACCATCCCTGCAAGACACTACCACCTATCTGACATTTTAACTAAGTCTTCAAATTGTCATTGCATCATTCTAACAAGCCCACTATTTCAGGATGGTGGGGCACATGATCAAATCAGTGAATTCCATGAGCATAGGCCCAATGGCTCATTGCTGCACTTCCTTTGCTGTGAAGTGTGTTCGTTGAGTCAAAGCAGTGCTGTAAGGAATATCATGGTGGTACATAAGACATACTTAAGTCTGTGGGTGGTAGTTTTGGTGAAAGCATGGAGTGCTAGGAAGGCAAGTCCATATCCCGAGTAATTGTCTATTCCAATAAGAACAAAATGCTGTCCCTTCCACAATGAAAGTGGTTCAGCGTAATCAATCTGCCACCAGGTACCTGACTGATCACCCCAGGGACGGTGTCATATCAGCATTGGTTTCTGTTGGTGTTAGATTGAGCACTCAACAGTGGCTATGTGAGCCCATGCAAAATCTCCATTTCTACCACCATTTCCATGCAATGTTAAATAGTGATGCTAATAGCAGTGATGAAAGCAGCCATCTTTTTCTTCTCTCTGATCTTAGAGAGAAAGCACTGTCTTTCACCATTGAGTATGATTTTAGATATGAGTTCTTCATAAATGTTCTCTATAATGCTGAGGAAGTTTCATTCTATTTCTAGTTTTCAATGTCTCTGTGTGTGTGTGTGTGTGTGTGTGTGTGTATTTTATCATGAAATGGTGTTATAGTTTGTTAAATGCTTTTTACGCATCAACTGAATGGACCATGTGCTTCCCCCCCCCACTTCATTTCATGGATTGATTTTTTTACCGAAACACCATTTTCCTGGTGTAAGTCTAATTCAGTCATGGTGTATAATGATTTAGTATGTTGCTGGATTCAGTTTGCTAATATTTTATTGAGGATTTTTGCATCTATATTTAACAGTAATATTAATCAGTAGTTTTCTTGTGCTTTCATTCTCTGCTTTTGTGTCAGGGTGATATTGGCCTCACAGAATGGGTTAGGAAGTGTTCTCTTCTATCCTTTTTTTTTTTTTTTATGAGTTTGAGAAGGATTAGTGTTAATTCTTCTTTAAAAGTTTGGTAGAATTCACCAGCAAAGCCAACTGGTCCTGGAATTTTTTTGTTGAGAGGTAATTGATCACAGGTTCAATCTCTTTACTTGTTATAGGTCTCTTCCAACTTCCTATTTGTTCTTGAATCAGTTTTGGTAAGTATGCATTTATAAGACGATTTATTTGATCTAGTTTATCTAATTTGTTGGTATATAATTTTCACAGTATTCTCTTATAATCTTTTTTATTTCTGTAAGGTTGGTAATAATGCCCCCATCTGATAAATTATTTGGTATGTTCTTTCATTTTTCTTAGTCAATCTAGCTAAATGCCAATTCTGATGAGTTTTTCAAAGAACAAGATTTTTACTTTTAAGTTCTTTCTATTGCTTTTATGATGTCTATTTTTTTTACTTCTGCCCTAATTTTTATTATCTTCTTTCTTCTAATCATTTTGGGTCTAGTTTGCTCTTCTTTTTTATTCCCTTAGTTGTACAATTAGATTATTTATCTGAGACATCCTTTTTTAATTTAGGTTTTACAGCTATAAATTACCTCAGCACTGATGTCACTGCATCTCATAACTTTGGGTATATTGGGTTTTCATTTTTATTCTTCTCTAAGTATTTTCTAATTTTTCTTGTGATTTCTTATTTGACCCATTGGTAGGGTAGTTTTAAAATGTGTTGGCTAATTTCCATATATTTGTAAATGTTCCAATTTTACTTGTTATTGATTTCTAGCTTCATTTAATGGTCATCTGAAAGGTCACTTTCTATCATTTCAATTGTTTTTAATTTATTGAGACTTGTTTTGTGCCCTAATATAAGGTTTATCCTGGAGGATAGTCTATGTTTATTGAATAGAAAATGTATTCTGCTGTTGGTTGGTAGAGTGTTCAGTATAAGTAGTCTGTTAGACCTAGTTGGTGTATAGTGTTTTTTGAGTTTTCCATTTTCTTATCAATCTTCTGTCTGATTATTATGAACATTTCCTGGGCCAATTATATGTTGTACAGTGGAAGGAGATGAAATGAATTCCATGTGTGCTTATGCTTTCTAGAGACTTTTAATCTCATTGTAGAGAAAAGATAGATGAAGCAGTGAACACAAGTTCAAATGCAGCACAGGGATAAGAGATAAAATTCACATGAGCTACTGCTGGTGTGGTGTTAACGGCTTTGGAAGAAAGGAGTTAGAAATACAGAAAGAAGAAACTACATAGATTTCACGGTGAACATTGAACTGTATCTGCATTTTGAAGGATGAAACACACTTATATTTTAATCTTGAAGAGTCAAGTGCCAGATATTGTTGAAAGAAAATATATGTAGAGAACATCATTATTCTGTGAATTAAGGGTTACACTTAATAAAAGTGTCTTAGTTAAGAGAAAATTCTTCCCATACTCTGTGTCACTAAGACATCCTAATACCTACACATATCTTACAATTTTATTATATTAAAATGATCTATTTGTATGTCTTTCATTTTCACTGCATCATGGACTTTTGAAAACAAGGACCATAACTGATTCATGTTTGTATATCTAGTGCTCTCCATGGAATATAGTAATTTATGTGAAAAATTAAATGAATCTCAAGTGGTTAAATAAATCACCAACATTGTGCTGTTAGTAAAAGGCAAAACTAGAACTTAAACTCAAATCATTTTGGACACTAAAGCCCATGATATTTTGACTAAAATATGCTGCTGCCAAAAACATATACTAAAAATATGCAGATAATAATTATAATTCTCTTGCCTAGGCCTCTAGACTGTAGACTATGTAGATCTAATATACTCATCTGGAAATGCATCAAAGAGATAAATGACCTGAATTATTGCCTCAAGTAGAAAACCATTGAAAGACTGAATCAAGCAGCACATGAGTAGACAGAAGAAGGATTTCTTAGGATAGTTTTCCCCTACTAAACTTCAGGCTTTCTGTCTACCTCTTTCCCTTGAGCCTAGTTTTACTCTCTCAGAAACACACGAAAGAACTCTTTAAAGATGTCAACCTATATGTGACTGCGACCTTATTATGATTTTAGGCAGCCTCTCTGCTAGTGGATGAAGTTGTGTTCCTGTCTTGCTAGTTGTTTGGCATAGGGTGTCCAGCACTGTAGCTTGCTGGTCTTTGAGCGGAGCTGGGTCTTAGCATTGAGATGGAGATCACTGGGAGAGCTTTCTTCATCTGGTATTATGTGGAGCTGGGAGGTCTCTGGTTGACCAATGTCCTGAACTTGGCTCTCCCACCTCAGAGGCACAGGCCTGACACACAGCCAGAGCACCAAGACCCTTTTGGGAAGTGTGAGGTCTTCTGCCAGCATTCATATGTGTTCTGTGGGAGTTGTTCCACATGTAGGTGTATTTCTGGTGTATTTGTGGGGAGGAAGGTGATCTCCGCATCTTACTCCTATGCCATCTTGAAGGTTTCACCAACCCTCTATTAATGCTGGCTTCAAAATTAACTAGATGGGTTTGCTTTGTGCAGCTGACTTAGCCCCTGAAACTTACATATTCGTCTTTAATTTGGGACTGTAATACATATCTAACAGGATTGTGGTGAGAATTTAATGAGAAACATATAAAGTGTCTAGCACAACTCTTGGGAAAATAAATAAAAGCCATTAAACAACTATACAGTATCCATTACAGGTTCATGAATGATAAGTATCTGTAAGCAATAGATTTGATATCAACCCTCAGTATGAAATAAGACAAAGCAATAAATGCTTGCCAAAGAAAGGAACAAACATAGTTATAAATTGAAAGCTCCCACAACAATTCCTACTGTATAGCACAGGGAACTACATTCAATATCCTGTAATAAACCATAATGGAAAAGAATGTGAAAAATAAGATATATATATATATATATATATATATCTGAATCACTTTGCTGTACAGTAGAAACTAACACAATATTATAAATCAACCATACTTCAATAAAATAAATTTAAAAAAAATAGTATTCTGGGTACATTGGGTTAAATAAAATATATTATAAATTTTGTAAAGAGAAAGAAAGCTCCCAAGAAAAATTACATTGATTCATTCCCTGGAAAATTTGGAACTAACTGACATTTACATGCTCATTCATACATTACTCCATCCAATAAAAATGTATTATTGGCTAGAAAGAGAGAATAGAGTGAACTGATAGATTTAAGTTATGCCAAAATTTAGTGTGAGGTAGAAGGTGTCAATCTCCAAAGTAAACTGAGAAGAAGCACTCCTTAAAGAGGACAGAAAACCAGGAGAGTGCTTCTTAACTGTAGCAAGTAAAGGAACTATTGCAGAAAGAGTGTGGACAATGATGTTTAATGTGCTAAGGATGGTGGAGTCAGACGATCGTTGAAATATTATATATATATATATATATCATCTGGGCAAGGACATTTGATTTGAAGTCCTCTCCAGTCCAGTTATCACTATATAATCATGATTAAAAGGATTCCTCTAGCTATTTTTATGTCAGTGCCCATGTGCTAACTTGGGTGTTTATGTATTCTCTGTTAGAAAAATGTTCATCAGTATGTTGGCCAAAACTATACGTGAGTCTATATATATAAAAGAAGTGGCTTTACCTTCCCTTTGGCTAGATTATTAAAAGCTGAACATGTGCTCTTCTAATATGGTTGGATGACAGGCACTTAATATGCACCATTAATATTTTCCCATTCTCAATCCCAAGATTTACTGTAGATCTTGGAATTATAGTATTTCATTTTACTTTGTTATGGACAGTATATTAAAATTACAGAAATCCAATATATTAAAATTACAGAATCTGCATTTCCTTCCAAACCTAATTAATATATGTATATTAGAATAAATTAGCTGGTCTCAAAGAGGTTTTTTTTTTTTTTTTGTCTCACAGTCCCTTTATATTCTTAAAAATCTTTGAGGATATAATAGGGTCTCACTTTCTTTGTCAAATGTGACAATCTCTGATTTTGTTTGGAATATTTAGATCATTTATACCTATTGTAATTATTGATATACTTAGATTCAAATCTATCATCATGATAGTTATTTCTATTTGTCTCATCTGTTCCGTTTCAGTTTTCCTCTATTTTCTGGTCATCTCCTGTACTGAGAATTTATCATTAACTTCATTTTATCTCCTCTATTGGCTTATGAATTTTACTTGCTTTGTAATTATTTTTAGTGGTTGCTCTATGCTTTTATATATATATAAATATATAATTTAACTTCTTCCTTTATCTTTGCTATTTTTGTCATACATTTTACTTCTAAATACATTAAAAATCCTCAATATATTATTACTAAATTGGCTTTGTAAAGTCTTTAAAGTCATTACACATAACAATAGAAAAATTAAAATTTGTGTATTAACCCTTATTTTTTATCATACCAGTGCTCTTCATTTCTTTGTGTATAGGCAAATTTCCATCTAGTATCACATTCATTCTGCATGAAGAATATTCTGTTAAGCCTGAATTCTCTCAGCTTTTGTTTGCCTGAAATTTATTATTTCATTTTCATTTCTAAAAGATATTTTTTTCTCAATTTAGAATGCCGAGTTGATAGGTTTTTATTTCCGTCTTTCAGAATAAAAAAAGTAACTCCCTCTATTTTCTTCTGACAGAAAGTTTTCTGCAATTCTTAATTTTGTTCTATATGCATTGTTTCTTTTTTTTCCCCACCCGTGGCTACAATGAAGATTTTCTCTTTATCTTTGCTTTTTGCCCCTTGGCTATGACATTTATAGATATGTGTGTGTATATTTGAGTCTGTTTTTATGTTCATCCTGATGCACTCTCTGAGCTTCTTGGACATATATTTTGTTGACTTCTATTATTCTGGAAAAATTTTGGCCATTATACCTTCAACTGTGTCTACTGCCTATATGTGAGGTTAAAAATTAATTCATGAGGGCTTCCCTGGTGGTGCAGTGGTTGAGAGTCCGCCTGCTGATGCAGGGGACACGGGTTCGTGCCCCGGTCCGGGAGTATCCCACATGCCGCGGTGTGGCTAGGCCTGTGAGCCATGGCCGCTGAGCCTGCGCATCCGGAGCCTGTGCTCCGAAACGGGAGTGGCCACAACGGTGAGAGGCCCGCGTACCGCCAAAAAAAAAAAAAAAAAAATTAATTCATGAGTTCCAAAATTTTGTTAGTATCTAATGTTACATGAAGCTACAGATATTAATAAAAATACACATGTAATGTACATAAAAGTAAGGGGAGCAATAAAAATTAAAACTCAGTAAGGAAACGTAAAAATTCTCCTTTGATGCTGAAAAAAAATCAATGAGATTTTTCCCTCCTTAATTCCAAATCCATAATTTTGTGAAGGATATCAGAACTAAGGCTTATTTTTCTTTCTGTTTAAATTTACATTTTTCAACTTTTGCCTGTGAGGGGGCTCAGGACAGAGTATCCTAAAATATGGCACCTTGGCATACCGAATTTAAGCTGAAAGAGTCTGAGAAAACAGCAGAAGCAGGAGGTCACTCTGAACTTCCTCCCTACCCTTCTCCCCTGAAACAGGTCATAAAACACTTATTTGAGAGGTGCCCTCCCTATACTCAGAGGAGAGGAGCTTTCTTATCTCCGAAAACAAAGGGATGCTAAGAAGAATGCAAACAGGCTTTGGTAAATTTCCCCCAGTTTACTGCACTTACCTCATTGTCTTTTGCTATTATATTCCTCCACAGCTATCCACTCTTCATTAAACCTAGCAAAAAATACTCAGTTCTAATTGTATCTTTGGGTCTTTTATTCTGAAAGCTCCTGTGTCATGTAAAGCATAAATAAATTTGTATGTTTTTCTCTTGTTAATCTGTCTTTGTCACTTTGATTTTCAGATCCAACCAGGATTGCTCAGAGGGTCAAGGAAAAATTTTCCTCTCCTGTATCTGTAATAGCCTTATGTGATAATCCAGCCACCTAGTGTAATTTTGTCTTCTAAGTACAGTTGACTCCTTCCTCTTACAGAATTCCAGATTAATGGAAGTCAATTTTGAGTTTCACAAGCCCTAGACAACTTAACCACACAACTTAATTCTTCTGGACTCCTCCACACAACGTCCCACCAAAGAACAATTTATATTGCTAAGAAACATTTGCCTTCATATTGGTTACAGCTTAACTTCCTTTTCATTTCTTCTGTCTCTTACTGTTATAACCTTCAGTTAAATTACTTATTTAAATTTAGTAAAAACTTCCAAATCATCCACTTTTTCTCTTTACATTTACCACTTCCTTCAACTTGAGCTACAAACTCACTATACCTGTAAAATGAATCTAATCAGTTGAGTGAAGAGAGAATGTGGCAGAAATTTCATGTGTCCAATTTACTTCTCTCTTTTTTTTTTAACATCTTTATTACTTCTCTTTTAAACTCCCAGCAATAAACACCGTTTGTGTCATTTTACTAGCAATGTAATTATTATAACTGGGAGATGATAATACAAATTAAGAGCATCTAATAAAAAATACTCCATAAAATTTTAACAGCACTATACTTATTTCAAAGTACTTTCCTGTTCATTTGTCACTTCTTTCTCAAAATAAACCTGTAAGCTAGACAGGGGAAGTATTACTACCTTTGAGGAAAGTGGAATATATGGCCCAGAGAGTAACAGGGAATTAGGTGTGTCTCAGACATAACACAATGATCTGCTAAGCAAGCTTAAAGGGTGACATGAAATCACCAAAGATCTACTATCTGGTCTCTTATGAAAAGAAAAATAAATGGAGTGTGAGAAGGAAAAGTTATATTTGGGGACTAGGAATCAGGAGACTTAGGATTCCATCTCTATGCAGCCATTTAAGATATGATTCAAATAAGTCACTTAAATGTTTAATATCTACATCAGTGATAAGATGATGATGGTCATCACACTGACTGCCTCACAGGATATATGAAAAGTGCTCTGGGGCTTCCCTGGTGGCGCAGTGGTTGAGAGTCCGCCTGCCGATGCAGGGGACGCGGGTTCGTGCCCCGGTCCGGGAAGATCCCACATGCCGCGGAGTGGCTGGGCCCGTGAGCCATGGCGCTGAGCCTGCGCTTCCAGAACCTGTGCTCCGCAACGGGAGAGGCCACAGCAGTGAGAGGACCGCGTACCGCAGAAAAAAAAAAAAAAAAAGTGCTCTGAAAGTCAATACAGCTTTCTCCTCCCAAAGCTCTAATTTATAGTATTTGCTAATTCCTAGTGTAAATAATACCAATACCTAGATATTATTGAAATATAATAAAATAATAAGGGACTGAGAAGTTTGAGTATTTGTTACTTTTGTTTAAATGCATTTTCTAACTTTTTTTAAGAGCTGTTTTAGGCTTACAACTAAATTGAAAGGAAAGTACAGAAGTTTCCCATCTGCTCCCTGCCCTCACACGTAGGCACAGCTTCTACTATTATCAACACCCGCACCAGTGTGGTACAATTATTTCGAAGGATTAACCTACATTGACACATCATAATCACCCAAAGTCCACAGTATCTTTGGGTTCACTCTTGGTGTTGCATATTCTATAGGTCTGGACAAATGTATAATGACATGTACTCATCATTATGATGTCGTATAGAGTATTTTCACTGCCCCAAGAATCCTCTGTGCTCTGCTTATTTACCTCTCTCCCCTCTTACCCCTGGAAACCACTGATCTTTTTATTGTCTCCACAGTTTTGTTTTTTCCAGAACATCATATAATTGGAATCATACAGTATGTAGCCTTTTCAGATTGGCTTCATTCATTTAGTAATATGCATTTAAGATTCCTCCATGGCTTCTCATTGCTTGATAGCTCATTTCTTTTGAACACCAGATGCACCAGAGTTTATTTATTTATTTACCTACTGAAGGACATTTTAATTGCTTCCAAATTTTGGCAATTATAAATAAAGCTGCTGTAAACATCCATGTGCAGATTTGAGTGTGGCCATAAGCTTTCAGCTCCATCGGTTAAATAGCAAAGAGTGTGACTGTTAGATTTTATGGTAAGAGTATGTTTGGTTTTCTAAGAAACCACCAAATTGTCTTCCAATTTGGCTGCACTATTCTGCATTCCCACCAGCAATGAAAGAGTTTTCATTGCTCCACATCCTCGTCAGCATTTGGTGTTGTGTTCTAACGTATTTTTTTATTGTAAGTTTATGTAATTTAATTTTAACAGTGGCAGATTTAAAAACAAGCTAGCAAAATTTCTGAAAACTTCACAAGTGACTCTCACACACAAGTAGTAGCAACCCCACTTCCACCCCCTTCCAAAGACTAGGACTACTTCTGCTTTTCTCTGGTACTGAGGAAAGAACCATTCTGTCTGGAGTCTGAGATCTCTGTCTTTCTAGAAGCTCCTTTCCCAAGCCCATTTCCCCAACTGTTGCTATCGTCGTTTCATTTTCGATTCACACATTCATTTGTCCTGTGGATAGTGTCCTCTGCCATTGACTGCTTTTGTCTTGGGATTTTGGTCAACACCTCAGAGGATACACAGAGTGCCAGGCAGTCCACTCAGTCTCCTCAGATGACTGACACCCCCTTCTCTTGGATTAAATCATGAATAAGCCTGAACTTAATCACCTGTTGAAAATCACAAGACTTATTAGTGACAGAGCTGGACCACATTTAATTTGGCTGACTCCCACATCCTTCAGCCTGGGAGTGCAGCCTGCTGTCAAGGTGATGAGAGGCAGAGCCCCGTGGGAGAAGGAGACATCATCCCTTTCTAATCTGCGGCCTTGCTTTCCTCAAGGTGTCTAGGTTAACACCATTTTGGAGTTATTCCCAGCCTCCTGAGATCATTCAGGGCCAAGAGTGTCCCTTTTTGAGGTGAATAATCCATGGTAATGAATCTTGATTTCCAATAAGTTAGACCAAGATGAAGTGTGTTGCCTTAGATGAGCCATATGTGTCCCTTAATAGCTTGAGAAAAGGCTCCAGAGCATTTAATAACTAAGCACCAGAGAGAAATAAAAAAGGCTCTGCGTTGCTAGGATACCTGGCTGAGCACTTGTTTTATATCAAGTCAGTAAGTGTAAAACAAACAATGACAATTGCTACTTCAAAGAAATACAAAATGCTTGCAGGAAAGTGACAGAAAGAAGAAATAGCTGCTCTCCAGAGAAGAGAGACCTTGCTTCTTGTCATATATTAAGTTTGAAGAAATGCTTATTCTTTTTAACTAGTCTCTCAGAGGCTTGGAAAACCAGCATCGGTCATGACAGCATGTAATTACTGTAGTAGATGCAGTATTGTACGCAATTGTTCTATTGTTCTCTGCTTGTTCTTTGTGTATAATCAAGAGACAACAAAGGATTTTCCATACCAATGATCCACTAAGTACCTGGGTTCATTTAGGTTGTGTCTACACACAGCCAGGGTCACCAATCAATTCAATCAACTCATCAGAAGAATGAGAATCCATTAAAATTACTTTTGAAGCCTAGTAGACAAAGCTGTTTATTTGGTTTCCTGGTTTGCTACATTGAATTTTAATCACCTAACTAAATGAAAAGATTTTCAATTGCCGTTATATGCTCAAAATTATGACTGGCAGCATGAAGATTACACATGTAATAAAAGTCTTCCTGCCGCAGATCAAGGTGTTTTGGGCAGAAAGACAAGTCAATTAACCCAATCTTGACACTGGCCTAGAGACCAGGGCCCCGTAAGTTAGACAGTAGCCAAGAAAAATCAGAATAGAGAAAGACTTCAAAGGAAAACTTCATGGAAGTGGTCAGGGTAAAAATAAAACTGAAAAGCCAAATATGTTCTTGAGTCTAAGAGTTGATTCCCAGAACCTAGAATATGTGATTAAGCTAAAAGGTCAAAAGCTGGTTAATAAAGACATTGAGATGGAGGTGAAATTCAACAGAAATAATGAACAATATGACATCATACTTTCTTTTTCTACACATTAATGGATGCACACATTTTCCTCTCGTAGGATTCTAGTTCTCTGACTTGCACATTGGTGAGCTAGACTTCAAAACCAAAGAGAGGGCTTCCCTGGTGGCGCAGTGGTTGAGAGTCCGCCTGCCGATGCAGGGGATGCGGGTTCGTGCCCCGGTCCAGGAAGATCCCACATGCCGCGGAGCGGCCGGGCCCGTGAGTCATGGCCGCTGAGCCTGCGCGTCCGGAGCCTGTGCTCCGCAACGGGAGAGTCACAACAGTGAGAGGCCCACGTACCGCAAAAAACAAACAAACAAACAAAAAAAAAGAAAAAAAAGAGAAATTCTCTTACAGTGGAAAAACAGAAAGAGATTCATGGAAAAGTCATCATTAGAAAAGGATATATACCAAATGCTGGGTAATTCAGTGCAAACACTAAGTTGTTGTGAGAAGGTGAAGATCAGATAGGGCTGGTGGGCTCCATGAGAAATAGCACCTTGAGCTTGATTTTTTCATAAAGAATTTACATGAGTGAAGAGAGGAATGGAGGACTTTCTAGAAGCATCTGTTTTTAAACCACAGTTTCGTGTGATAGAGATAAAATTTTCTCTCTGTAATAGTAATACTTTTTTCTTGCAAAAGCCAATGCCAACAAAGCCCTAAACACTTCATATTCTTCTCACCACTTTTCCCTTGGGACCTCAATGTAGATTTGAAGGGGTGGTAATGAATGTTGAGAAGGAAATTCTACTGCCAAACTCCTTCAGGCTTGCTCTTGCCAACTGAATTATTACCTTAGAGAGAGCCACAGTATTTTTTTCTTCATTAATTTGTAGAAAGCAACATTCTACAGTCCTGTCAGCCACGACTTTTTTCTCTGGATCAACTTAATAATGTCAGTGTTTAACTATTCTTTTTACTAGCTTCACAAAGTATCAGGCACTTAGAAGATGCACATTTTTACAAGAGAATATGTGACAAGCTATGAGGTCATGATGCAAATGACAGGTTAAAGCATCAAGGTAGCTTCCAACTTCTAAATCCTGATCTCTCTCAGGTGTTTCCCTGAAATACAGTTCTTATATGGAAGGGGGATTCTAGTCACAATCCCACCCAGGTAATGTTGAAGTTTTCCCTAGGCTGATGCTACACGATCAATAATGGTCTATCTTCCTTGGCTCCTGCAGTAGGAGGAAGCACTGATATCTTCTTCTATTAAAGTTTATTCTTCTCCATAAACTTTGATTGAATGCAATTGCAATAATGCTCTACACTCTTCTTTTTCCTTCTTCATTCTCTTCTCTTTTCTTCTGTGTTCCCCAGCTCCACGCCCTCACAGGTGGGAAGTTGTAAGTAAGCGGGGAGAGTCAGGTAATCTCTCTATCCCATGGTTTCCACCTTCAGTCTCAGTAGTAACATGACTTTCCAGGAGCAAATATTACCATTTCTATTGTGTCCTGCCCATGATACGTTTATACAGAATCCAGTCTTCAAACCATCCTGTGGTTTATTGAACCCTGTGCTACCTGAGAAAGGCCCACTAGTGAGAGTTTGCAAATGTGAGACATCTCAGTTTACGGTCAGTAGGATGAAAATGAAAATAGCATCTCAGCCTCTTACTGCCTTGATTATAGTTTCATGGGGCCCAGGAAGACCCACTGATGAGAGCTTTGCAATAAGCCCATTCTGATCAGAAATCTATGATATTAAACACATTAGATGCTGTGAAAGAAATTTAAGAACTATATATATATAAAAGAGAGAAAGAGAGAGAAAATTAAATACTACATATATATTTATTTATTAAGATAAAATTCACCCATTTGAGGTGTCTAATTCAATAATCTTTTCTGTATTCACGGAGTTATGCAACATGTCACCAGAATCAATATTAGACCATTTTCATCACTCCAAAAAGAAACCCCATACTCTGTCTCCTCTCAGCCCCTCCATCCGCCTTGCCCTAGGCAAACACTAATACAATTTCTATCAATCCAGAATTGCCTAATCTGGACATTTCACATAGATGGACTCATATAATATGTGTTTTTTTGTGACTGACCTCTTTCACATAGCATAATATTTCAAAATTCATGTGTGTTGGATAGAGTCTTAGTTATTTTCAGTCTCCTTACCTCTCCCAATCCCCATGCATCTTCTTCATGTCAGTTAGACTATAATTCCAAACTACAAATCTGTTTATGTCATTTCTCTCTTTACACACTTTCAGTGGCCAGCTGCCCACTGCCTACAGAAAGAAGTCCAATTTTCTTGACCTTGCAGTCCATGTTCATATTTTTAATCATATTAACCGTTTTTAAGAATACAGTTCAAGTGGTGTTAAGTGCATTCACAAAGTTGTGCAACAAATGTTCAGAACTTTTTTCATCTTGCAAAACTAGAACTCTATGCCCATTAAAAAATAGCTCTTCATTTCCCCCAATCTCCAGTCCCTGGCAATCACCATTCCACTTTTTATCTCTATTAATTTGACTCCTCTAGGGACCTCATATAAATGGAATGATACATTAATTGTCTTTTCTTGACTGGCTTATTTCAATTTAGCATAATGTCCTCAAGGTCCATCCATGTTGTCAGGGTTTCCTTCCTTTCTAAGGCTTAATATTCCAGTGAATATATATATCACATTTTGTTTATCCATTTATCTGTCCGTAGACGCTTAGGCCACTTCTACTTTTTGGTCACTGTGAATAATGCTCCTATGGACATCAATACAAATATCTGTTGGAAACCCTTACGTTAAATTATTTGGGCTATGTGTTGAAGGGGATCAGGATGTGCCACTTTGACATAAGGATTATTTTGAGATTAAGACAACTGAAAATCAGCAGATGCAGAAGAGTTCTCTGTCCTCCCTTTATTTGCCTAAAGTAGTACAAGTTTCCCTTTGTGAATGAAGCATAAATTTCCCTTATGAAGGTGCCCCCCTTTCCAATACCAGCAAAAGGACAGAGACAGAGTGAGCACCAAGATGAGTCTGCTTAAATAAACCTTACTAAAAAACCTCATATCTTCCATTAGTTTTTCCACATATTTCCTAATAAATGGCCCATGATTTATCCTGCCTCAAAGGCCAAACCCTCTTTCCTTTGTTAAAATGGTGTATAAGCCCCCAATTCTAACTACTTCTTTGAGCATCACTTCTTTTCTGTGAAAGCCCATGCATGTAAAATATTAATAAAAATTGTATGCCTTTTCTCCTGTTAATCTGTCTTCTTTTAGTTTAACTTGCCAGTCCCTAGACCATAACGCTAAGAGGGTAGAGGAAAAGTTTTCCTCCCCACTAATACTGAGAAGTGGAATTGCTGAATCATACAGTAATTCTATTTTTAATTGTTTCAGGATCAGCCATACTGTTTTCTACAATGGCTGCACCATTTTACATTCCCACCAATAATGCACAAGAGCTCCATTTTCTCCATATCCTCACAAACACTTTTTATTTTATTTATTTATTTATTTTTCTGGTAGCCATCCAAATGAGTATGACATAATATCTCATCATGATTTGCATTTGATTTTATTTACTTTGAACACTTTTTATGTGCTTGTTGTCCATTTGTGTATCTTCTTTGGAAAAATGTCTAGTCAATTCCTTTGTCCATTTTTTTTCAATTTGATTTTTTGTTGGGTTGTGAGAATTCTTTATATATTCTGGCTATTAACTCTTTATCAGATATATGATTTGCAAACATTTTCTCCCATTCTGTGGGTTGCCTTTTCATTCTGTTGACTGTATCCTTTGAGGCAGAAATCAAATTACTTTTAAATTGTCCTAATAATTTGGATAACCAGTTTCATTTCAGGATGACTATTGTCCAGCAATATCCACCAAGGAGTGTGGATACTTCCCCTTAATTTTAGCCCTCGCTCCAGGCTATACCCCAGGGGAAATGAGCCATTGTCATCACCTCCCCCACATCCTACCCAGCACAGTTTACATTGTGGGAGGAAAATCCTGCTGATTGAGTCCTACTTCAAGACTCTTCCTAGATATCAGTTAAGGACAGCTTGTCAGAGCAAACTAGAGGCTAATGCCCTTATTAGTTTATTAGCAGTTACTATGTAGTGACTCTGCTTTCAGAGTCTCCTTTGTCAGTTTGGCTTGATTGCAAATTTTCTGTGATTTCTGCTTGGGACACTGATTATACATTGTTTATGTGTCCTGACTCTACAACAGATTACACCTGACACTGTGCTACTTGTCTAACATCTGTCTGATATACTAATATCTACTCCAGGCTTCAAAGCTTCTGCTTAGGAATATTTCCTCACTTATAAACAAGGACCATAATAATAATGCTCTTTTTCTTAGAGTTTTGTTGTTGCTGTTGTTAAGATTAATAGATTTATTGTATGTAAAGCATTCAGGAACTTTCTGTTAAAAAGCATAAATGTTTACTACTGCTGAAACTTCTAAAATATAATCCATGTTATAACCGCTAAAGTTAGCTCTTTCTTTGGACTGCTGCATCACTAATTAGCTATCTCGTGTACTCTTTGTATGATTGTTTATCATCTTCATCGACCTTGGGCTGTCTACCTCTAACACTAGTCTTCTTGTTATGTAAGAAAAGAATAAAAATTTAAAAATGATGCCACCAACCAAGAAATCCTGCTTGATCCACTGTTTGCTGTATTTACAATGTATTTGCAGTTGAGTGCTACCTTAATTGACCTAAGAAACAAAGTGTAACTTTAATAATAGATAGGTAAGTGTCTACACCAAATGTAGAACTCTTGTAACAAAAGGATTATACAAAGCAGCTTAGTCTACAAGATCTGGGGTAGCCTCTTACATCTGACTTCTTCTGCCCTTAATCTAAGATGTGTGGATCTATGTTGATATCTCTGGTTTGAATTATCCACCCAGAGGAAAGTGAACACGTGAAACAGAACAAAATAATACTTAGACTCTAGTACTAGGGGATGAGTGACTTAGTCTCCTTGCCAGTGGGTCAAGAATTATAAGAGCAGTACTAAGTCTGGGTATGTCCAGGTATGCTTAGCTAAGAGAAAACAAGAGATAGAAGGGAATTCTCCACACCTGGAACTTGACCTTACTCTCTGGCCATGTACATGATCTTTTACATGATAGTCATACAGTGTTTGTCTTTCTCTGTGTGGCTTATTCCATTTAGCATAATTCAGGTTGCTAGGGGGTGGGAGGTGGGGGAAATGGGGAGATGTTGGTCAAAGTGAAACTCAGCAGGACCCTGCAGGGCCCTCCCAGCTACAAAAGCCCTTCTGTGTCCCCTGTCTCTTGTTTGTAGAAGATCTGCAGTCTCCCAGGCCTCCCCTGAGTCACAAAAGAGCAGGCTCAAGCAGTTAATGATTAGGACAATAGAGTCACAGAATCTTTAGTTCCTCCCTAAAGGACATAGATAACAGTATCTAATACATATTCTTGAGTTGTTTGCAGATACTAAAACAGCCATCAGAGGGAAAAAGCTGACTGCATGGTGACCAGACTGTAGCCATGACATAAGCTGCTCCATCTTGAGTCTATGGCTTGCATAATTCCAAGAACTGGCCTCAAGGAAATAGGAATAAACTGACCCTGGAGTTGAAGATGAACTGTGCTTAAAACAATCAAGATGACACTGACCAGACCACCACATGACCAGTTTCAAGATACTTGTTGGAGCTAACTATGCTGTTCTACACGTAGTTCCCATCTGCACACCCTTGAAACTTTCTTTGAAAAGTTCTTGCTGCCTGGACGGCAACTGAAAGATGGTTTGGGGGATGCTTGTCTGCCGTGTCCCCAAGTTGCTGGCTTCCTGAATAAAGCGTCTTTCATTTTCCATCAGCCATTGTCTCTTGAACATTGACTTTTGAGCAAAGAGCAGCCGAACCTGAGTTTGGTTCCGGCTCCCACTAGTTACAAATTGGTACAGACTTTCAGTTATAAGATAGATAAATTATGAGGATCTGATGGACAGCATGGTGACTATAGTTAATATTATGTGTTATACACTTGAAATTTGTTAAGAGAGTAGATCTTACCACACACACACGTTTACACACACACACGGTAATTATATGAAGTAATAGATGCGTTAATTGTTGATTGTGGTAATCATTTCACAAAGTATACATATATCAAATCTTCACATTGTATACATTAAATACATACCATTTTATTTGTCAATTATACTTCAATAAAGTAGGGGGGAATAACTGCCATCTTTGGGAAGCTTTCAATACATCCTCTTCCACCTTTATTTCCACCAAAAGACCTAGGCAGGTCTATGCCTCTTTATTCCTATAGAACTTAGACTATGCCTCCATTCCAGCTCATATCATACTATTCCGGATTTATTTTTTCTGTTTACTTGCTCATGTGTTATGCTGGAAAATGGAAGGCATTTTGTCTTTTGAATTTGTGTCCCAAATCCTACCACAGTGCTTGTCACGTGAGTATATGTAGAATAGTAATTGGTCAAAAGGATGAATTATTGAATCATTCTTGCATGAATATACACATATTTTGTACTATTTTTCACTTCAGAAAACATTTTAACATACATTATTCCATATATTATGAGAAAATTGGTAAAGTGAGAGAGTACTGAACGTACCGTAGGTTTGAATTTTCACTCTCCCTCTATGAATCCTTGAACATGCCTATAAACTTCTCTGTTTCAAGGATATATTTTAAGACTATTCACTTTCAATTTTATGTTAGAAGGAAATAGTACAACTTAAATTAACTCTTCACTTGAGTCATATTTAAAATAGATCCAATATTTTGGAATTCTGTTTCTAACCCTGACTATATTACATGCTTCCAAATACTCACTTAATCTTCAAAAATACTCTAAAGTTGGTATTACTAAGGCTAGAATATTTTTTGAAGTTTGTATAAACTATCTGAAGCATCTACCACAGTAAATAAGGCAGGCAAAATTTTTTTGAATATAATTAAGATCGAATTCAGGTAAAAGTGTTAGTTTGAATTTCCTATTTTCCATTTGACAAGTGTACTAAAGCACAGTAATGTTGTTTAAGTTGCCAAATTTTTTCACAGCTACTTATCTGATCTCTAGTTTATGTCCTTCTTAATCAACTACAAAATTACATTTATGAACTATAATGCCCCACATAGCAAAAGTGAAAATGTATAGCACTTTATTTTCCTTTTATGACTTTTCATTGTAACACCATTATTCTGAGAAATGCTTAAGTGGAATTTCTATTACCTGTTCCCACAACGTCTCTTTTTCTTTTGCTTTCCTTCTTTCAGTTTTTATTTTATATATATCACTCCAACCTAAAGTTAAGGAGCAATAAGTCTGAAAAAATCCTTTCACTTTTCTCTATATCACTCCAATATAAAATTAAATAGAAAGAAGTTTAGAGAAAATACGCCACAAAGCCCATACAAGTTCCTCATATACTGATGCTAGTTTTCAACTCTCCCCTCTTCTGGGATCCAGGGTAATTTATTTTGAAAGAAGGACTGTCCTGATGTCTTGGTCTCCATGCTTTGCCTATTTTTTAAAACTTGAAATACTCTGAGAACTTTTATTAACTGAGCTAAAATGGGTCCCCTTAGAGGTCTGTTTTGTAGCTTTATAAAAGTTTGCAGTTTTCCCTGAAATATCACAAATGTTATGAGTGGAAGCTGTGAAAAGCATATAGTGCTGTTACATCCTGTAAAAATTATGTTCCCCAAACAATTTCCTTGCTGCAAATATATCGCAGCTAGTGCTGTGGTTGCTGAGCATTGAAATTAGAAAGCATCTTCCCAAATCGTAACATTCATTGCTGCTTTTCCCTTTGGCAGGGGAACTAAACAGGAGAGTAAGAACTAAACAGGAGAGTAAGAACTGGGGGAAAAAAATTAAAAGCTATCATGCATCTCTTAATTTCCAGTCTCTGGTGATTAATCCATCCAAATAACACAAGTGCCCAGTTGAATCTATCATGAATAACCATGGTTTCTCCATGGATTTACGACCGACTAGGTGTTCCTTTGGTGTCTAGGATCAATCACTCATTTTATACTCAGTACCTACTCTCTCTATGGCAGACGGTAAGTGAAACTAAATGGTGATTTTAATATCAGAAAGATGATATGAGGCAATCTTAGATACTGTGTTTAAGTTAACTTAAAATCCACTCATTTCTTAGTGTTTTGTTGTTATTAATGGCGGTGGTGGTAACAAAAGACTACTTCAACACTTAGACAAACAAATATACCATATTATAAAACTATATGGACACTGCACCACATTCAGGTTCAGAAAGATGTAGCTATTATTAGAAACCAAAACCAAAATAACTACACTTTAGTGTCCCTTTCTCTGGGATTGTGTAGTCCATCATTTCTACTCGTCCCCTGATGTCTCTTCAGTGTTCTCTCCCTATAAATCTGTGGTCTTTCTTTTCCAGACACAAGGTAGAAGATGCCCACCAAAAGTTGCCTAAATCTCAGCTCAAATGATGAAGACAGACTCCATAGGCTCTCTGAATCCCAGTTCCTAATATTTGAGACAAATTGTCTTCCAAAAGTCAAATGGTCCAATTAGCCTGTCATAGGAGATGAAGGGATTGGATCCTCAACACAGCTGCCAGGTCTTATTCCAAAATTGTATAATAGTAATCCAAAATATGTACCTATGAAGATAACCCCATGAACGCATGGAAATGTTATGGATTTAAAGTAAAAATTAATGGGAAAAATTTCCACTGACACATTTTTTAACAGCTGCCACTTCAGGAGCTTCTGACTTTTGTTCAAGTGCTGCTTCTGTAATAGAAATGTTGACTTACTGGCTCCATGAGCTTCGTGATATTTGAGCAGCATGTGTTGAAAGTGATATGCTTCCTAGTAAGTTAGAATCATCTGTTTTCTAGACCATCTCTGTGACAAACCCAGTGAAGCACATACATCAGCCTTGTTACTTTGCGCCATTAAACACTTTAAAGCCTGTTGGTCTTTGGCTTTTAATCTCAAGTAATTATCACTTAGGAGTGCTGGGTACCTCAGGACACCAGTCTTAATTAATCATTTAGAGGGCAATTCCCTGCAGCTAATGAAAAATGAGAAGGGAGCCAACTGAGCAACAGAAATATCTAAGGCAATGTCTTTATTTTTACCTCTCTGTCACAGTAATGAAATACCAAGTGACAGATTTTTGTTCTTCTTTGAAATATCCAGCATTTGATCCACTCAAATTTAACAGCTAATACAGTCAATAGTGAATGGATGTGTTAATATCACAGTCTAAAAATGAGCAAAGATCGAACAATTCCATTTATATCTGCACTAGTTGTTCTTAATGATATTCTTAAAAATGGTAAGTGGTCAGTATATTTGCTGACATCAAGAGATATTATCATTGGAGATAATATGACCAACAATTGTATTAGGCATCGGAATACTCAGGAAAATAAATATCTCATTTACCTCACATGTCAGGTTAGTCCAGGCTCTGCTGCAGTAACAATCAACCCCTACATCTCAAAGCCTTAGCACAACCAATTTTTATTTCTTGCTCTTGTGACAGTCATTCATGAGGGAACTATACTCAATGATTCTTCTCCAAAGGGTGCTCTGCTGGTCCAGACAGTTTGTACTTTATCATGAAATCATCTGAAACTCATGGCTTCCAGAATCATGATGGAAAGGGAAAAGTATTTCATGGATAATTTCTGAGGCTGGAAGTGGAAGTAGCTTACAATTTACTTCTTCCACCTATTATAGGCTGGAATTCAGTTATATGTCTCTCCATCTAGGTGCTGGGAATGTAGTCTTCCTGCATACTTAAGAAGAAGGAAAGTTGAAGTAAACTTGTCTCTGCCTCACTAATCAACAAGATATTGGATGATTGAATAAAAACCAAGTAATATTTTTGAAGAAGGGTATTAATTTTTAACATTTAAACATGGGCTCTTAGGTTGGTAGAGTTCAGAATCTAATATTTTCACATTTCCAAAAAGAGAAGTAGATTAGGAAGATAGCTGTCAGCTCTGTGAGATCAAGGCACTTATCTGTCTTATTCACCACAGGATGCTTGATAAATATTTCCTAAGTGGATAAAGATATATAATAGATACCAAGTTTCTCTTATTTGGCATTGCACTCTAGTTCTTAGAGTATAGTTGACTATACTCATAAAGAGGCTGTAAAAATATTTATTACATGATTGGGGTCTCTAAGGAGAGCAGAGCAGAACTCTCAACCAGGTCTGTAGTGGCTTGAGAGAGCATGGAAAGGAGGTGGCTTGGGCTTTTATTGTGGTTAAGAGTCTGTGCTGGTGGAGAGTTTCCACATGTGGTCAGGGGCTTGCATACTTTGAATCACCTGCCGGTACTAACAAGGATCACCCAGGCTTTCTTATCATTGCTCAGATGTGGGACACAAGAGAAAAAGAGAGGCAGTGAGGTTTTAAAGCTGTCAGCAGTCAAACATCAAAAAATGGGGTCAGACTCCTCATTACATTTATATGATATTGTAGATGTGCTTAGGAGAAAAATGTAGTGAGTTACAGAATCAGGAGTTTTGACAAGGTTGCCATTTAGATAGGGTAGCCAGAGAGGTTCTCATTCATGCCTCACACATGCCATTTCCTAGTTTCCTGGGCATGTCACATCCCCAAGTTCTCAACATGAAGCCAACAAACATTGATGAAGTGGGATTTCAGGGACCAACTTAAATGCTGTCGTGGACCAAAAAGCAGTTGGGAATGACTGTTCTTGTTGAGCTCTCTAACTCCAACTTTGGAATTGGTTAACTTTTTCAAGGCACAAGATTTCTCAAGAAATCCAATTTTTGAGAACCCCCTAGAGTTTTCTAAAAGAAATTGTCTTGATGACCTTCTCTAAGTTAGCTCACGGTTGTCTTTGGCTAGGCACTGAAGTTATCCCCATCGCCAGAATACTCACTTGTTCCAAGGTTAATTCCCATCCCCTTCTGCTTATCTTAAAGAATTATACCTCTAAGCCCATCACTGCTTCTGTGAATATCCATAAACAAGCATATAAAGCAGAGCTCAGATATCAATCCACAGGAATGGGTTACATATGTAAACTGAGGACCAAGAATTGTCCTAGATAATCACACAACTCTACTAAATTAATTAGGAATAATATATTAGAAAAATAATAAAAATAATAAACACATAGGGTATAATGTATGTCAACTGTATTTCCTACTGTTGTTATAATAAATTACCACATACTTAGAGGCCTAAAAATATTAATTTATTATATTATAGTTCTGGTGGTCAGATGTCCAACGTGGGTCAGTAAGACTGTACTCCCTTCTGGAAGGTTTAGGAGAGAATCCATTTCCTTACTCATTCTCATTATTGACAGATTTTACTTCCTTGTTGTTGTAGGCATGAAATCTCCTATTCCTTGCTGGCTGTCAGCTAAGGGACATTCCCGGTTTCTAGAAACTGCCCCCATTCCTTGGTTCATGACCTTCCATCCAATGTAAAGCCAGCAATGGTGGATTCAATCCCTCTCTCTCTTGGATCTCTCCTGACTTTCCTTCCACTGTCATGTCTCTCTCACCAAAACTGGGAAATGGTCTCTGATTTTAAGAACTTGTATGATTACATTGAGCCCACCTGGAAAATCCATGATCTCCTCATCTCAGGTCTATAATCTTAACTGCATCTTCAAAGTCCACTTTGCTATATAAAGTACTCACAAGACTTGGGGGTTAGCATGTGACATTTTTGTGGAGACATCATTCTGCCTACCACACCAGGTATTACAAAGTCCAACCCAAATTTTGCAGATACTTTGAAACGTTCCTCCATGATAATTTATTAGACACTTTGTAATTTATTATTATTGTTATTGTTTGAAACATTGATAAGTAAATTTTGAAGGAAAAAATGATAAGAGTAGTTTTAGTAGCTTTAATAGAAGAAAGTTGAGATGGAATCTGTGGGGATATATTTGATAACACACCAGATTTCTGGAGGAAAACTGAACAAATAATCATGATTTACAGAATGGGCAATATTTATATGATTCAAAATCATATACTGTAAGTGTTTTTTTTTAATTTTTTGGTATATGCAGCAGTTGGGCTTAACAGAAGAAATGAGTGAGTTTTTTCAGTTATGGTGTCTTTGACTTTAAATATGTTACTGCATAGATGAGGACCTACATGGATAGTAATCTTCACTTACACTTATTTATTTTCAAACCCCAGTCACATATATTGTTAAGTTTCTTCTCCCACAACCCACCAAAATGGCAATGTAGGTTAGGCAAGAACAATTGTCTTCTTAAAACATGTGAAAGATGAGCTGATTTTAATTCAAAGTTGGCATATTATTATTTACCGACTTTACATATGAAGAATCTGAAGCAAAGAGATACTAAATCGCTTTGCTAAGATGATGCAGGTAAAAGGAGGCATGGCCAGAATTCGAACCTTGTCAGTCCTGTCCCTGAACTAGTAAGCTGTATGCCATTTCCTAGTCAGATTTTTCATCACAGAGAGCAACAATTTCTGGTGTTACCCTTCCTTTATTTCTTTCATCCCTTTGTAGACACATAATAAGGAAAAATGTATACATCTCTCATCCAATGACCATCTATGTCTCTCCAGGTTGCTGTGGTATAAGTGAAATTCTATTTCATCACATAGGTTACACCTCTTCCCTTTCCTCTAGCCTTTAACATTTTTAGTGTAGACTTCTTTCTCAGGATAGAGGTGTAGTGTACCTGTAACAACGATATACATGTTACTTTGTAACCACTGTGGGTCGAATGACAACAAATCTTTGAAGACCATATGGTGGTAAAATCCTTCAAAGTATGCACAAACTGTAAAAACAGATTTAGGAGTGTATTCCTCCATCAATATGCCAGCCTTGACATGAATAACTGCCATTAGCATTAAAAAGAATTTCCAGGTTAAATCTCCCAGGAGAAAAGATCCAAACCCTGTCATCTATCTCACAGACATACTAAATTATTTCTTATGGAGCATGTGGAATTGCCCAAATCAAACACCCAAATGAAGGCAGTGAAGTTTTAGTGGTGATGGTCCTTAAGGAGGGGCAGAAGCGGTTCATAACCATTTAACAACTTAATGGTCCAATAGAACCAGAACTTATTCCTTCCCTATAAACTAGAATAGTGTCAATTATTCCCTCAGGTGCATGCAAAGTAGTTGGAAGACATCTGAGTGTAAAATCTGGATCATCCCAGAGATATTTTAAGACTTTTCAGATGCCACAAGTGGGAAGCATCTTATTTTGTAGAATATACAGTTTTATTCTTCAGCCCTTTCCCAAATAAAGAATGTTCAATGTGACATTTGTCTGTGTCTCTGCTATTTCTCTTGTAGTCTACTTGACATGAATAAGACCCTGTTAAACTCAGGCAGGCTGCTGACACTTTCAGAGTACAGGCCAGGTTCCCATAAAGATAAGGTGACTTTCAAAATTCTTTCCATGAATCTGACATCGTCAGTGAAAGGACAGTTGTAAAAGATATGAAAGTTTTGTAAAAATAAACCTGTAAAATTGACAGAATACAATTCAAGCATGTTTGATGAAACAGAGAAAAATCATTATTTCTCTCTAAGATCACTATTCCCAAAGACTATGGCTTCTACTCTCTGATTACATTTCTTTTTCTTCTTTTCTTTTTTTTTTTTCTATTCACAGTGATTTTGGTAATTATATCTTCTCCCAATAGCATGAGTTAGGTCTTCCCCCTTATCCCTTGCTCAGCCCAGCTCTCTGTATCTGACAAGGTCCTGCATCAGTATAAGAATAATATTCAGGGCTTCCCTGGTGGCGCAGTGGTTGAGAGTCCGCCTGCCGATGCAGGGGACACGGGTTCGTGCCCTGGTCTGGGAAGATCCCACATGCCGTGGAGCGGCTGGGCCCGTGGGCCATGGTCTCTGAGCCTGTGCATCCAGAGCCTGTGCTCTGCAACGGGAGAGGCCACAACAGTGAGAGGCCTGCATATCGCCAAAAAAAAAAAAAAAACGAATAATATTCAATGATCCAATGTATTATGAAACAGTTGCCCTTCCCCATCCCCAATTCAGATCTTTAGCATTCATTCATTTCCCTAAATATTTTTATGAAACTAAAATTACTATAAATCTTTCACTGATTTTATTACTTATCAACATGTTAAGATTATACTCAAAGAAGATTTGATTTACAGTGGCTTAAAAGATAGGCAGTTTCTGTGGGATTCACGCTGTCAGGGCCAGAACCTCTGCAATTCTCCTTGCCCTGACATTATGGTAACAATATCACTTCCTCAGTTCTAAGCCTCCTTTTCCCATCTAAGGCAGGAAGAAGGGGGAAATGGTACAGCTGTAGTTAAGAAAGCAATGTGTTATCCATTTGAATCTTACAGATGACCTAAACATTTTCTTACACACCTAAATTGGATGTCCTGGCTATGCAGAGCTATAGTAGGTAGATTAGGAAACACAGTTTTCAATTTCAAACTTCTGTAGTTAAAGGCAGCAAGGGAATTAATGGTTGGAAATGGATTTGGGGAAGCCAATCACAGTAGCTGCTTGGAGTATGACTTCATTTTGTTTATATTAAAATTGTTTCTTCCAATACTAAGGACTCATTCAAGTGTCCAGAGACTTTGGTGAAATAAATTTGATTTTTACTGTCCATACTTTCCTTACAACTTTTGAACGAATCTCATTTTCTTCTGCCAATTTCCTAAATTATTAATCTTGTTAGCTTGAGTTTATATAAAGATACACTGTCTCTTTTGGTATTGACCTCAATTCTAACACTTTCTTGGAGCACATCTACACATGGAGGATAGACTGGATAGAAGATGAGTTTCCAATTTATTTTTCCTTTGGAAATAGCTTTCAAGGTTGGCCTTAAAGCTTTATTCAATTTTTTATGGTATGTGAAATTGTTAACTAGCCAGGAAATGACACAGTAGGGAATTTGTGCATATGTTTATTATAAATGAGTTAATCACTCCTTAAACCGAGATGTTTTTAGATTTGTCTTATTTTTTAACCCACTAAATAAGGAAATGCTTTATCCTCAAGCTTTCTTTTTTACCTGACTCATCATGAACAGAATTTTTCTCCACCTATCTGATTAATTTTATTGTGGGACAATGAGTTCTATAGTGTGGTCGTCAGAATAATGCACCCCTCCCCACTCACACCCCTAAAAGAGAAAAAGTTATCTATGTCCTAGTCCCTAGAACCTATAAATATGTTACCTTCTGGCAGAAAGGACTTTGCAGATGTGATTAAGATTAAGGACACTGGGATGGGGAAATTACTGTGAATTATCCAGGTGGGACCAACCTAATTATATGAATTCTTAAAAGTAGAGAAATTTTACCAGCTGTAGTGAGTCAAAGATATGAGGATTGCAAAAAGATTAAAGAGACTGCAGTGTTGCTGGCTTTGAAGATGGTGGGGAAAGGGGGCCATGAGCCAGGGGATGTCAGTGGCATCTAGAAACTGAAAAGGCAAGGAAATGGCTTCTCCCCTAGAGCCTCCAGAAAGGAACGCAGGCCTCTTGACACCTTGATTTTTATCCTGGTGAGACCTATGTTAGATATCTGACTTATTGTATTATTTTAAAACACTACCATTGTGAAAATGTGTTACAGCTTCAATAGAAAATTTCTGAATATTTTGGTACCTGAAAGTCGAGTGCTTCTGTAATAAATACCTAAAAATGAAGAAGTGGCTTGGGAATTGGACAGAGGCTGGAAGAATTTTGAGAAACATGATAGAACATGTCTAGATTGCCTTGAACAGACTGTCAACAGAAATATGGATGTTAAAGATTCTGCTAGTGAGGGCTCAGAGGAAGTAAGAAGCATGGCAGAAAAAATGCAAGTCATCTCAGAGAATTTCCAAATTATTATGCACAGACTGTTAATAGAAATATGAGCCTTTAAGTCCCTGCTGTTGAGACCTCAGAAGGAAATGAGGAAAATGTTATTGGAAAGTGAAAGAAAGGAAATTCTTGTTACATAGTGGCAGTAAGCCTAGTGCAATTGGGTCCTGAAGTTACATGGAAAGCAGAACTTGTAAATGATGAAATTGGACCTTTATCTGAGGTGATTTTCAAGTAAAGTGTTAGAGATGTGGTCTGGTTTATTTTTTACTGCTTACAGTAAAATGAGAGAGGATAGAGGTAAATGATTTAAGGAAAAACCTGTTAAACCAAAAGGAAGTAGGTTTAGGTAATTTGGGGAATTTTCAGCCTCTCCAGATGGCAAAACTGCTAAAATTAAGAGCTATCCTATCAGAAAAGCATACCCTAGAATAAAGACTGAGGATGTGGCTGTGCAACTTTTTGCTAACATCTTAGAAAGATGAAAAGATCAGAACATTCAGTCACACAAAGACTCTTTGAAGAGATTAAGGGTACAACCCACAGATCTGACCAATGATACCAGAGAACATCTCAGAAACATAAGGGTATGTTCCCTCAGCCATATCGGTAAAAAACAAAAATAGAGAAGGGATTATCTAGGAAAGGTCTATAGATGAGCCTCTTGCTTGATGGAGAGAATCCCCACTAACATACCTAGGAAACCCACATGGTTCTTGAGAACGTTATACAGCAGAACTTCTTCCAGCTTGCACTGAAAGGGGCAGAAAGAGTGCAATATCAAAGGCCTCCAGAATTCTCCTGGCCTGAACAGAAGGCAGAGTTGCAAATCCAGGGGACAGTGCTGTAAGCCCAGAGGTTGGAGCCATGAGTCCAAGAGGATTACTTCCAGGGCTTGAAAGCAAATGGAGTTCACCTGGCTGGATTTCCAAACTACTTGGTAAGGGTGACTCCTTTTTTCCCTTTTACTCTCTCAATTTTGGAGCCAGAATGCTATAAATATTTTTCTAAGCTGGTCTCAACATATTTTGGGACCCAATAACTTGTTTCTTAAGTATTTTTAGGTCCACAGATGGAGGGGAATTGTGCCCCAGAATAAATTATTCTTAGAGTCTCACAGATACTTAATTTATATAATATTTGGGACTTCTAGGATATAAATGAGATTTTGGATTCATAGTTGATGCTTAATGTGTTGAGACTTTTGGGGACCTTGGGATAAGATGACAGTCTTCTGTGGCAGAGACAGATGTGAACTTTGGGGGTCAGGAGATAGTCAAAACCTAACAGATGTATAGAACAGTCCAATAGCTGTTGGTCAAATTGAATAATTGGTATTGTAGTTGTCAATTAATTTCCAAAATAGAAAATTAGGAAGAGTTAAATATACGAATCATCTCATTCTTTAAATTTTCCAAAGTGATTACTTGAATTTCATCTCATATAAAGCACTATTAATGTAATGTGGATCTGCCAAATTTGACCTTATCAGCTTGATACAGAACATCATCTCCTACCACATGTGTAATAAAATGTAACCTAACTTGTAAAAGTATTTTGACATTATCTTTCACACATACAATTAAGTCTTCTCTTTTTCCGTTTGCTATGCATGCGTGCACATGACATATGCTCACATGGCATTCTGTTTATGGAACAGTCAATACAAAATATCATTATGGCATTATTAAGCATGAAATGTCATTAAAGAGAATCAGATGGAGGTACCAAAGGATTAATACCATGTAATTTTGCATCTTCATTATTTCAGAAGCTGCAGCTCTATCAGTGAGGCTGCTATAATATATAATTTGCTTCCGACAATGTGTTTTAGCAATAACATGCCCCACTGGCAACATCTTCAAAAATGACCCTCCCTCTTTATTTCTGTCAACTCTCTTGACCTGCATCTTGTGCCATTTTCCTGTATCATATTATACTCAGGGATAAACACTTTGAGAACTGGCAACCACTTACTTATATTGTAAATGGGATTATGTCAAAATTGTTTTTAAAGAGGAGACAGATTTTCTGAATTAGAGGCATTGGTCTATTCCATTAAAATGAGTCACTGAAAAAGTGACTCATCTGGAGGACTGACCATCCAGTCAGAAGGGGGAAAAATCAGAAGTGACATTGTATTCCAATAGTCCTTTTTTCTTTGCTTACCCTCCTTGAATTAAGATAGTTAAATTAGCTCAGTTGATTGGTGTTCACTCTGTGGACAATGCATCTTCTTTGGAATAGAAGAAACAACGGGTATCTCAGGCAGACTTCAATTTCTCCAAAGGGCAGCAGAATCATTCTTTTTGTGTGATTTTCCCACAGAGAACCAGCAATTCTCTGTGACTCTCTCTGTTGAAAGGTTAGCCTGCCTTGAATCAGGTCATTCAGAAAGACCCTGGGCATGTTCAAGCTGACCTATCTCCAAGCAGAGGGAAGTGAATTAGTAAGCCTGCTGTCCCCAGGCTGCCAGAAGAATGATAGCTCTGTGTAGAGGGGCCCTGGAGAGTAAAAGGTGGCTGCTTGCTCAGAGGCTTAGAAAGAGATTACCCCTCAAGTTGAGGTGCACGGCAATGACCATATCAACAGATTTGAGAATTCCAAATGCATCAGGCTTACAAAGGAATAGGTGGGTGTCTAGGGTCTGGAGTGAGAAATGGCTTCAAGGAATGGGAGAGGCTTCCAGAGGTCATTTCATCCAGTTAGGTCTACATTTCCTTTGTTGTAAACATGCAAGGGCCTGACATTCCACAGGATGTAGATGGCAAGGGGGTAATGAAGGTGTTCCCTCAGTAAATCACCAGGGCTTTGTGGTCACCCATACCCTTGGCCATCTGGTTGCTGCTCAGAAGCTTTAGCTGATTATTCTGTTTTTCTCAGAAGAAAACATAGCCTTCTAAGTAGGGCCAGAATTTACACAAAACTACAGGACTCATTGGCTGGTGTTTCTACATTTGATTTACATGTGAAAACTTGGCTCTTGGTCACTACTTAGCACGTTTCATTTGTGATCTGCTGGCAGATTTGTTTCTTCTTCCAGTCTGGCCTGGCATGTGGTTGAGAAAACAAAGCCTCTCTACATCTATTCTTCCTCCTTAATTAAGTTCTGTTCTATCCAGACGTAACAGCACAGCCCTGCTTCTCCACGTACCCAGAGTTCTTCCAGAAGGACACTGGGTCTAGTCTCCCTTTAGCACTAAATGTCCCCAGCTTTTGCCAGTAGCTCAAGCTCCCCTACATGGCTTTCCTCACACTTCTCCCTGATCAAGACTGAGGCCCATTCCCATCCAGTGTCCCACCCTCTTACAATGTCAGTATCCATATACTTGACACCAAGTAACCTATTTTCATTTTTCAAGTTAAAGGGAATGTTTCTAAGGAGGTTCCTGAAGGGGTAAATTAAATAATTGTTCCAAGTTCTTTGAAATTTAATTGCAGCAAAATGACTCACGAACGTATAAAAAGTCACCCAGCCTTATCAGTAGTTTAGGAAAATAAAAGGTAAAGCTATAGTGAGACACAATGTTGTCTTATAAAATTAAGAGAAAATAATAGAGCAACATCTAATATTGGTGAAGGTATTATGAAATGGACATATTGCTAGAGAAAATATTAACTTTTATTAAAAAACTAATTTGGAAGAGCCCATTTAAGTTGAAAACTTGTATGCCCTTTGACCCACACTTTTGAAAAATTAATCTCTAGAAAATTAAACGTGTTTAAATATATATGTGCAAATTTTTTCACTGTAATATGGTTTATATTGGCAAAACATTGAAGCCAATCTGAATATCTATTTATAGTAAAGAGTTAAAAACGTTGTGTTAAATCCAAATTCTAAAACCGATTTAGATAATCTGATAACTGGAGGGATATACATAGGTGCTATTAATTGAGAAAAGGAAGTTGCAACAAAATGTGTATAATACCTTCCCTTTATTTTTTTAAATATCTTTATTGGAGTATAATTGCTTTACAATGTTGTGTTAGTTCCTGTTGTACAACAAAGTGAATCAGCTATAACTATACATATATCCCCATACCCCCTCCCTCTTAAACCTCCCTCCCACCCTCCCTATCCCATCCTTCCAGGTCATCAAAAGCATGGCACTGATCTCCCTGTGCTATGCAGCAGCTTCCCACTAGCCATCCATTTTACATTTGGTAGTGTATACATGTAAGTGCTACTCTCTCACTTCATCTCATCTTCCCCTTCCCACCCTATGTCCTCAAGTCCATTCTCTATATCTGTGTCTTTATTCCTACCCTGCCACTAGGTTCATCAGTACCATTTTTTTAGATTCCATATATATGCGTTAGCATATGGTATTTGTTGTTCTCTTTCTGACTTACTTCACTCTCTATGACAATGTGATACACCATATTAACAAATGGAAGGATAAAAACCATATGATAATCTCAATAGATGTAGAAAAAGCTTTTGACAAAATTCAACACCCATTTCTGATAAAAACTCTCCAGAAGGTGGGCATAGAGGGAACCTACCTCAACATAATAAAGGCCATATATGACAAACCCACAGCCAACATCATTCTCAATGGTGCAAAACTGAAACCATTTCCACTAAGATCAGGAACAAGACAAGAATGCCCTCTCTCACTGCTATTATTCAACATAGTTTTGGAAGTTAGCCACAGCAATCAGAGAAGAAAAAGAAATAAAAGGAATCCAAATTGGAAAAGAAGTAAAACTGTCACTGTTTGCAGATGACATGATACTATACATAGAAAATCCTAAAGATGCCACCAGAAAACTACTAGAGTTAATCAACGAATTGGTAAAGTATCAGGATACAAAATTAATGCACAGAAATCTCTTGCATTCCTAGACACTATCAATGAAAAATCAGAAAGCAAAATCAAGGAAACACTCCCATTTACCATTGCAAAAAAAGAATAAAATACCTAGGAATAAACCTACCTAAGGAGACAAAAGACATGTATTCAGAAAACTATAAGACACTGATGAAAGAAATCAAAGACGATACAAACAGATGGAAAGATATACCATGTATACCATGTTCTTGGATTGGAAGAATCAACATTGTGAAAATGGCTATATTACCCAAAGCAATCTACAGATTCAATGCAATCCCTATCAAATTACCAATGGCATTTTTTCACAGAACTAGAACAAAAATTTTATAATTTGTATGGAAACACAAAAGAGCCCGAATAGCCAAAGCAATCTTGAGATTGAGAATACCTTCCCTTTAAAAACACAACAAAAACAAACAACAACAAAAACTTCTATGTGTGAATACATATTATATGTCAGGCTGTAAGCTTTTTTTTCTTTTCTTTTTAGGAGATAAAGAAGTGATAGGTGGAATTAATTGTATTTTTCTGTATGATTTCACTGGTTTTACTGATCATTTCACTGGGTGTGCTGGTCATGTACAGCAAAATATTTAAACATATATTTAACATTAAAAAAAGAAAACATTGGAGGGCATTGGTTAAGATAAACAAGATCATCAGTACTCTACATATGTCATCAAGATAGTAGATGTCTTTCCAAAGTTCTGTCTCATACCTACAGAGATTTGCTATTATACTTCACTTGACCAGTAAAGGTAAACTCAGATGGATTGCACTTGACTGAGCAAATTTATTCAAATTGCTGATACTTACAAACTAGAAAGAAAAAAAGCCCATGAGGAAATAATGTCTTGCAGTGAAAAGAACATGAATTTGGGGTGGAAGCTGGTGGTTTGGCTCACTATAAGTGATGAAGGTTAAGAAGAGAATATAAAGAGTACATAAAGAGATGAATATGGATTAACAATGTACTACTCCAGCTTATGATCTAGCAGCACTGTGAGTCTATTCTTAGACAACAAAGTAATTGTTCTTCTCTTTTACTATTTACTTTTGCATTATTTTGCTACCATATAATAATATGCATAAGAGCATTCAATGGTTTAACAAAGGCAGCTAATATTTATTGAGTGCCTACTATGTTCCAGTCACTGCTCTAAGTGCCAGTGATATATTAGGGAACAAATTTGACAGATTGTACCCCTGCAAATTCCACATTTGGGTGTACTCAAAAGGTTCCATATACCAGATTATAGTTTCTAGACCTTACACTTGGTAAGAAGAGTCCATTTCTAGAATTAAAAGGACTTTAGCAAGCATCAAACTGATTATTTTCAATTACAAATGAAAGGTGTGGAGCACTGGGTCCCAATTCTTAACATGCCTAAGAATGTTCTAGGGAATATTATGACAATGCCAATTCCTGCATTCCAGCCTGAGGAATCTTTGGTAGCGCCCAGGAATCCACATTGTACAAAGCAGCATCTCTGCCAACTCGATTGCAAAGTATGTGGGCACCACACTTGCAGAAAGTATGTGTTCACCACACTAGAGAATAACCAGAATGCATCACTAGAATGCTTGACTAGAAATTTCCCCTACCCCTGCTTACAGAGTGGCAGGCAGAGAAGATATAGTAGAAATTATTCCCAGCCCCACACAGTTTACTTGCCCAGAGGTTACTACCCTTCAATATTGTCAGTCTAGTTGTTCATCCCGCTGATTACATTTCTTTTGTTCTAGAAGGGGGCATCTGACAAAAATTTGATAAAGAAATTCACCTGGGAGCAGAGTGTTTTGTTGTAATCCCAGCTCTTATTTCAGCTCTTTTGCCAACCCAGCTTTTGTTCTGTTTTAGGCTCCAAAAGACATCTGGTACTATCATACCCAAACCACCATTTCTCTCAGTTATTTCAGTTGACTTTCTGTCTCATGATCAAAGAGTCCTGACTAACCACCAAACAAAAGCCCCAGGCCTTTCTAAAGTTACCAATAATAAATAAGTAGCAGACATAGAAGTGACTCTAAATTCAGTGTTTTTCCCCCTTATTGACCCTTCCTACATATCTCAATTTGATGCCAAATAACCATATGTTCTATGGGTCTTTTAATGGTTCTCCACTAATCCTTCCCCTTTAGTGAATGTGGCTCATAAGTTACAAGGAACCAAAGTAAATTCTGTCTCAGTTCCTATGAGGGTACCCATGTGGTTCCCACTTAAAATCAGCCTAAATTTCTTTAGCAAAGTAGAAGATTAAGATTGTTCCCTAATTACACTGAGGGGTTGGTGGTCACCAGTCTGAATAGCTAGAAAAGTGTTAGTGCCCTGGTTTGGCCTCTCAGTTCATCTGATGGTTAAATACTGGGGGAAAAGAGGTCTGCTATTGTTCCTCAGGAAGTACTTTTATGTCAGGGTGAGTGGTTATTCTGCTTGTCGCATCAGGTTTAAATGTCTTTGTTAAAGAAAAGTAATCTGCATGGTGCCACATGATTGCTTTGAGTGTCTTCAAAGCTGACCAGCTAGATTGTCTCATTACCATCCCTGGAGAGAAAATTTACAGGAAGAAACAAAACTAACCTGTTCTTAGGTTCGCCACAAGCAGCTCCCTTGGGGTAGTTTTGCAGGAGGTGTGTTGATGTATGATTTAACTTTTTTTTTTTTCTTCAGGAAAAGAATAGCAATAGAATAAAGATTCAAATTATGAAACTTCAATGGATAGTCCATTATCCCAGGAAAGTTTGCACTCTTTTCTTAGAATGAGAAAAAATAGCTTCAAAAGTGTGATACCTTGGGATATTTTTTGTCACAAAGCTATTAAATAGGAAAAATACCATAGGGTGTTTTTTAAATATCAAACTACTTAGGTTCATAGAAACACACCTCAGCATCTTAACGTCTGCCAGAGAGAAAATCTGGTTAGGAAACCTGGAATTGATCCTGTTTTGTTTGTATTCAGTGTTTCATTCTTTACTGTGAAATGAAGACAAGAATCATATCTACCACCTAAATTGTCTGAAGAGAGAATAGAAGATGTACGAAATGCACACTGTAAATTACAAAAAGCTGAACAAATGCAAGGTTGTCTTTTTATTGGGGTGTAATTTACATGGAGTAAACTCACTCTTTCCAGTGTGCAGTTCTTTGAGTGTTGACACCATTATACTTTAATGTAACTATAACAAAAATCAAGATCTAGAACAATTCCATCATCCACATAGATTTCTATTGAGTCTATCTTCTGTCACTTAGCCTGACACAGCTGAGATCATCCACGCTGTCACATCAGTAGTCTACTTCCTTTACTGCTGGGGCGCATTCCCTGTATGGAGTTTTGACAGTTTGTTTACACATTTACCAGCTGAAGAACATTTGGATCTTTCTCCTTTTGGTGACTATGAATAAATCTACTATAAACCTAGATATAAAATGTATTGCGTGAATATAATTTTTAATTTCTCTTGGGTAAATACTTGAGAGTGGAATTACTAGGTCATAGGGCAAGTGTATATTTTACTTAATACAAACTCTTTTCCAAAGTGGCTGCATAATATTTCATTCCAATCATCAGTACATGGGAGTTCTAGGTGCTCTGCATGCTCTCCAGCCCTTGCTATTGTTAGATTCGTTTGTTTGTTTAGTTTCATTTTGTTTGGGTGCCATTATAACAGGTGTATAGTGATGGCTTGTTGTAATTTTAATTTCGATTTCCTTAATGAATAATGATGTTAAGCATATGTTCATGGCCCATTTGCCATCTAGCTATCTTTTTTGGTGAAATGTCTTTTCAAGTCTTTTGTCTGTATATCATCAAACTGTCTTTTTATATAATTTCATTTTAATGTTCACACTATTCCCATAGTAGTACATGTTATTCTCCTATTACAGATGACAGAACTGAATCTCAGGGTGACTTAAAAATATGTTCAAATATGCACAGATATTAGGTGTCAGAGCTGGAGGGAAAAGATTACAAAAAGTTTGATTACACAACTCATAACAGCCACTGCTGCTGTAATAGTTCCACAGAAGCCGATGTGCTCTTCTAAGGTTTAAAAGTCTATTAATTTTTAGCTGGCTTTAGCGAACTATGTGTGTGTGGAGAATTATCAGTGGAAAGTTTTGAATATGAGGTCAATTTGCTTCTGTTTTTCAATTACCCTTCAGAACTAACTCTGTGTTTTTGCACTGTCATATTTACTGAGAAGGTGCAAAACAAGTTCACTGTTCTAATTTAGGAAACAAATTTCCTGGAGAAATGCATGTGATTCATGGTGAAACATGAGGTAAATATAATCTTGGGTGACCTACCTCTTTGGCTTATTCATGTCTTTTCACTCTTCAGTTAGTCTGGTGAATCAAAATTACTATGTTTCCTGATTGTTATTCCATAAGGTTAAATAAAGCTTTTTGTATGACACATATTTATAAGTTAGTACATTCAGTCTGTAAGGAGGAGGGCCTGAACCTCAATCTTCCTGTCCAGAAAAGAACAACTTTAAGAACTATCACACTGAGTGCTGTTAATTAAAGGTGATGCATAGTGCATGCTTAGTACAGAGAGTTAATAAATGGTAGTCACCTCATAATAATATTACCTATTATGTGCCAGAGGTTTCGTTAAATGAACTAAATAATTCGAGCAATGCCACGAAATAAATATTATCTCAGTTTTTCATGTGAAGAAACTGACATTTTGAGATGTTAAATAACTGTAAAATAATCACCCGAACGATAAATGAGGAAGATGGAATTCAAACCAGGTCTACTGATCCCCAAATCATACTCTTGACCCCTCTACTCAACTTATTGTTTTAATACAAAATATTTAGGATACTCTTGATAAAAACCTGATGCTGAACATTCCATTCATTAATAGCAATAAAATGTCCTTTATATGTGTCCATAAAATACTACTTAAATCTATAGTCCTTGGAATCAGAAATAAAACAAACAACTGCTAATAGCTATAATTATAAATAGAAAATTAAAAATAGAACATTTCTGGGCTTCCCTGGTGGCACAGTGGTTGAGAGTACGCCTGCCGATGCAGGGGACGCGGGTTCGTGCCCCGGTCTGGGAAGATAACCACAAGCCGCGGAGCAGCTGGGCCCGTGAGCCATGGCCGCTGAGCCTGCGCGTCTGGAGCCTGTGCTCCGCAACGGGAGAGGCCACAACAGTGAGAGACCCGCGTACTGAAAAAAAAAAAAAAGAACATTTCTGTGTCAGTCAGGATTAGATCAGGGAAGTTGAACTATTATGACTATTATAGAATAAGCACCTATGAGAGGAACTAGACATAACACAATTGAGAGAGGAGTTTGGGAACTAAGGCCACAAAGGGTTCTGGAGGATCAGAGAAAAGTCCTTAACCAGCCCTCCTAAACACTGATGCAGGTGGAAAAGTCAGAGCTTGCAGGGAAGTCTGGTAAGCCAGGGGTGCCCACCTGCCAGGGTGTGGGCATGGAGGACAGCTTATGGAGATGCCTGTAGAAGACTGTTTCCTCTTCCTCCAGTGGTGCTCTTGGGATTATTGTTGGTCAGCCAGAAGCCAGGAAGAAGAGCTGGCCATGAAGTGGGGTGAGCCAGGACAAGCTGGAACTCCCCAGCACCTTTGCAGTCTCTCACTGAACTTAACCTTCAGAGAGTAATGTCTGCCACTTCACTTCTACTTTCCAAAATTCATGCAAATGTATCTTTTTGCTGTCTGTAACCCAGAAGTGGAGAGTGGACAAATGAGACCCATCTTAGTCATGTCATCACTTTAAAAATGCATCAATTGTTCATATTTATTTTGCTCTGAAATTATGTAAAAGTCATTGGTCTCCAAACTCTCATGATGATCAGACCATCCTGAGGCAAACTTATAAAGAAAGTGAAGTTTGTTTTGAGATGTTACTCCTGTCTTTAAAGCCTACTCCCATGGCTACTGCACAAGTTGCTGGTGGAGCCATTTACCAGCCCTGCTGTTGTCAGTGTTTGTCCCCAGGATCACCATTACTTATCGAATGCGCATCATGCTGGATATCAAAAAGGAGACAACCAAGTACGGAAAGGAAAGGAGAATTTTTTAGAGTTAATAATAGCATGGAGAACGAGGACTGGTTAAAAAAAAGAGTGAGGCTCAGTTCAGAGACCAAATACAGAGCAAGATATGTCCTTCCTACTTCAAGGTCAACTGAGACACAAAAACTATACGTAAAGGGGACTGTGTGAACAAGTTGTGTAGGAAGAACGGTAATGAGACATATGTAGGATTTAGAAATACAGAGCAGAAAATGTCAGACATCTACAGTTCTCTCTGGGAATTTCATATGACGTACCGAGGAGGAGAAAAAATGTGGTTGACATAAATAAACAAATACTCGTTCATGGACCATTGACTGGGTAAGGGCAGCATCCTTGTTCATGCTCTAATGTGCTGAGAAGCAGAGCTAGGCAGAAACGAGCTGGAAAGGCATATTGGCGACTCTGGGAGGCTGTTCTGAGTGTCTATCTTTCTTGTGGTTTTGCACATAACTTTAATAGCTGTGTTTATTAAATCTGTACTGTGTGTATCGTCTTTTTCTTACATTAATCCTAATCTTCCTCCAAAATATGGGGACATTATTCCCCATTTTACAGAAGGGGTAACTCAGCCTCAAGATTCTTGCAAAAAGTCACATAGCTAGTAAGAAGTAGAGCTTAAAAAACCAGGTTTTCTTTACCTGCAAATTTCACGTTCTTTCCATTATACCATTCTCCTTCTAAATAGAATGTGCTGGACACCTCCAACCTTGGGCATAGAGCATCATAAATGCTGTTTCCAGAATCTTCATATTATGCACAGCTGGTCACTCACTGACTCTGGTCAAGGAAAGTTCAAAGAAGGAGTGGAGTTTGCTGGAGGCTTCAGCAGAAAACCAGAGAAGGAGCATGGAAGAGCCAAGTTCAGAACACTGTATTCTTTTACTCATGCTACAGACATATCTCAAATTTGAAGCCTGAGACAGCTGCAATAGCCACAGGAGGCAAGATAGACTGAAAAAAAGCAGAAAGGATTTTATTCCATTTAGAGGCAATAAAACCTTGCCTTTTGATAGAAAATGTCCTCTCTGAAGAACAGTGTCAAAGTATTGCTAAGTCAGATACTTAAACCCTCAGAGTACTATGCTGTGTCCTGGAGTAAAAACCTTTGTTTATGTCTATATTTCTTAAAGGTAATTTCACGCTTTTTTTTTTTCTCAAAGAAACATGATTTTATGGCTGTGAAGTTGACTGCATCTGTAATGAAGCCACTGCTGATATGACTTATACTGTGTATGTGTGTGATAATGTGCTATTCAAGAGAGACACAAGAAAAAATATAGTATACACATAAACTCAGGAATAGTTAGTTAAAAGATATCATGGAGAGACTTCCGGTCTGTTACAAGGTGGTGTAGACTCATTTCTCACTAAATACAGCTATAAACCCTAGAAAAAATTCACAAGGAGGAAACCAAGAACGCTTAAAGATGGAAAGTGAAAAGCAGACTGGATAGTGACCCAGGATTGGGGTAACAACATAGGCAACAGAATGACTTACAATTGCCACCAAACAGAAAAAGTAACCATGGCCCACAGTTTTCCGACTACCAACATAGCAATGGAAGGTGGCCCAGGGAGGATCATTCCTCCTCTTGATCCAAAGGAATCCTGCTGACGGCCACAATGAGGAGGGTCAATTGCAAACCGAGGGAAGCTCTCTCCTTTCCTGTAGGCCCTGAGACTCTGAGTGGCCTGGCAGCACTGGTGAAAGGAATCTTGCTCTAACAAGCATCTGTCCAGGAAGTACTTTCTGTCCCTACCAGCCCTACATAGAGTCTCCACATACCTGGGCAGCACAGAAGGTAAGACCTTGTCACAAGGCTTGGCACTTTGTCCCTGCAGGATGGATACTCCCTTCCCCCCATCTAGAAGCACCCACCGACCTAGCCTGGATAAGCTGTTTCTTCCTTTTCAGGTGACTGTCTGCTAAAATAAAAGGTTTAAATAGGACTCACCGTTTTCCAACATAATAGCGAAAATGCCCGGGACACTTTTAAAAAAATCACTCTCCATACCCAAAAGCAGTGAAAATCGCAACTTGAATAAGAAAAGTCAATGAACTAATACCAGCACTGAGATGAATCAGATTTTGGAATTATATGACAAGGATTGTAATTAGATTTTTTTTAAACTTGGTAGCGAGATTCAAATTCTAGGCAGCTGTTGCACATCTGGGAATGTATAACCTAGAAATTATCATTGATACATAAGAATTTTGTACAGGAATTTATTTGTTCAGTACAGTGTTACTTGAAAGCGTGAAAAACTAAAATTTCCTATCTTTAATAAAAGGGAGAAAAGATAAAATAAATTTTGAAATATAAGTGAATTATGAAATACAAGTAAAATATATAATATTTATAAGGTATGTTTTTAAAGTATATTTTATTTCATGAAAATTGTACCCAATGTAATGTCAGGATTTAAAAATAACAGCACTATATTTAGTATGGCCTTAATTAAGTTCAGTTGGATATAAATACATAAAATTTCTGAAAAGGAAGGAGCAACATTTTCATGACACATTTCTGGGCAGTAGAGTTTTGGATTATATGAGTGGTTTTCTTTATAATTTACCATATTTTTCAAATGTTATATAATAATCAAGGGTGACTTGAGATTTTATATTAAAAAATGATGGCTTAAATATGGAAACTAAACCTGCTGACATTTTGATCTTGGACTTCTAGCCTCCAAAACTTAAGAAAATTTCTGTAGTTTAAGCAAAGGATCTGGGGTATTTTGTTACGGCAGCCCTCACAAACCAATGTAGCATACAATCTTTAAGTGATGTTAATTTAAAAATTTTTAAAATTATATAAAGAACACTATTAAGTTGTGAGAATGCAAATCAAAAGCTAAAAAAAGTCAAATAATTACGATTAATATTGTTACTATATAATTTTATATTTAGTATAGTATAATCTGGTATCATTTTTTAAGCAATTTGGGATTATGTATTAAGAATTTTAAAATACTAATAACCTTATATTTCTTGAAATAAAACTTTTGGAAGTATTTCAAAGCCCAGAAAAAGATTTGGCTCTTTTTGGATTTGTAAAAATTGGAAACATTCATAAACTAAGCTTGTTAAGTAAATAATGGTAAAGATGTTTAAAGAAATAGTATGCAGCAATTAAAAATATTTTGACAAGGCAAATGATATTGGAAAATGCTCAAGGTAAAATTATAAATGAAAAGAGTAGAACAAAAGTTACAATGGTGCATTGTCTCAATTTCTCCTATTGGTTAAGTAATTAATCAATAACCCTGTCATTGTTTTAAGTGTTTGTAATTGCATACATATCTTACTTATTTTGCTCTGCTAAGTAAATACAGCCACTGCATCAGGAAAATTAGTTTGCTTCACTCCCAGAAATAAATATGAGGGAAAAGGCAGATATTTGATAACCATATTCCATACTGTGATATTTTCTCCCAGCAATTAAACTCATAATTAGCTTCTATTTCCTCTTGCCTTTATATCTCAGTCAATTGAAATTTGGAAATTTGAGATTGCAATTTCCTTCCTTCTAACTCTTAGAGCTTATTTGCTCCTTAAACAGCCTGTGATTATCAAAAGGGAAAATAATGGACTTTTCAATTTTTGAGGCTGCACAGAGATGTAGTCCAAAAAAGAACTTCACTAATTTCTCCCCAGTTGTCTGCATGTAGAGAGAAGACAGTAGCACCTGTATTAATAAACAAGATGAACATGACAGAGCCAAAATCGGCAGGGTTATATAAATCTCTTCATGGAGAGATTCTGTTTTGAGTTCTTCAGACTGGATACATCAGCCCATATGCCACCTGATTAATAGTGACCAGACAGTCTTTCTCTGAGCCACACTCCCAGGAAATAGAGGATGAGAACAAAGTAATCCTGAAGTACATTATTCCAGCTTTGGAATGTGATCAAAAAAGAAATAAGAGCACAGTCATTATACCATAATTTTTAATTTAATCCAACAAACAACAGTTTCAAAATAACAATAACATATACTTTTATTATTCAAAAGGATGCCTGGTCGCTTGTGACAATTTCAAATAGAAAATCAATGTTCATATTTTATTCTGGAGTTAAGGGGTTGAGAGAGGTAACATGGCTTGACATTTCTTTCTTTCCAGGGTCTCCACAATTCTATGATAATCTTGCTGAGTCAGTGTGTTTCAGGTAAAGACAATGTCATCAACCTGAGTCAAGTAGACACATTACCTAGGCTTGGTCAATCATGGCACTCATTCCCTTTCTGCACTCAGATATTGATGGACAATGGCACAATGAACCGAGGGAGGCCAATTTGGATCATTTGTGTGTATATTTCCAGGTCCATTGGTTGAAGAGATACCTTCTTCTTCTGTTGTGACCATACACTCTGAGAATCCTGAATTTAAGGCAAGGAATTAAAGTCTAACATCACCAATTGGCCACCTCAATTCAGGTATGTCTGAAGTAATTTTAACTCTAATTTTTTATTTCAATTAAGTGAGCTAATGGTTTATTATTTTTCATATAATTGTTATCATTTGCTTAAACTACCTTAGAATTTTGTAAATTGTAATAAAAAAGTACTAATGAGCACCCTAAACCACAGTCAAAACTCTATGATTTAGCTAACAGAGAAATCTATTTATTTTATTTTATGTTTTTGGCTGCGTTGGGTCTTAGTTGCAGCATGCAGGATCTTCATTGTGGCTCTCGGGTTTCTCTCTAGTTGTGGTGCGCAGGCTCCAGGGTACGTGGGCTCTCTTGTTGAGGTCCGCGAGCTCAGTAGCCCCACGGCATGTGGGACCTTACTTCCCCAACCAGGGATCGAACCCACGTCCCCTGCATTGGAAGGCAGATTCTTTAGCGCTGGACCACCAGGGAAGTCCCGAAATCTGTTTATTTTAGAAGCATCTGCATAAGTCTTTGTTTCCAACTTTTTACTCAAGAATTTGTTGTTTTGTATTCCTAACTTCAAACACACCTGTTTGTCACCTCTCTTATGCATGTGTTACTTAATTGTACAAGAACTGGTATTTGTCAATTATATTATTTCACCAGCATATAATTAAACAAATAATATAATCTAAAATAATAATAAGGTTATTTCTAGTTGTCTACTTCAGAAAGCTTTCAAATATACCTTTATAATAAACTATAGTCTATGGTTAATATTTTTATTAAAATGCAGACTTTGGAGAAAGTAGCTGAGGACATGGCATTTGATTAAACTTCAAATTACTATAACTAGAAAAATAATGATAAATCTCTGGTAGAACAATTCCTCAAGCTCCATCAACAAAAATAATTTCAGAGAACCAAGTAGATATGAAAACAACTTCTGGAAAAGTTAAGAAAGATGTAAAATTATTCCCAGAAGGAAAAAGTTTTCTCTATATTAAAAAAATAATGAAAATGTGCTTTGATATTTTCTAACACAAGATACAGGGCAAATCTAAAATGTGTTTACAACTTAAGGAGACAGTCTACCAACAACAGTGCTCCTGGGGAGAGAAAAGCGTGACTAGAAACAGTCATCCTTTGGAGATTGTGGTAAAGAAAAAGACACAAGAAAACAATTTGGGGTGTCCTGTAAAATAAAATGAAAGCAAAACATTATGACATGCAAACTGTAATGTGTTGAATAGTGTCCCCTCTCCTCAAATTCAAATCTTCCATTTTTGCAGATGTAAGTAGTTAAAGATCTTTACATTAAATAACCCTGGATTTGGAGTAGCCCCTAAATCCAATCACTAGTATTCCTATAAAAATAGAAGACACAGAAAGATATAGAGAAGGAAGCCACACGATGATGGAGGCAGAGATTGGAGTGATGCAGCTACAAGCCAGGAGGCCCCAAGGTTACAAAAAGCCAAGGTTACAAAATTGAGGGAGAGGCAAGGAAGGGCTCTCCCATAGAGCCTTCAAAATACTATGGCCCTGCTGACACCTTGATTTCGGAACTCTATCGTTCAAAACTCTGATACCATATATTTTTGTTATTTTAACTCACCAAATTTGTGATAATTTGTTACAGCAGCCCTAGCGAATTAGTACAGATTTTGGTACTGGGAAGTAGAGCACTGCTGTAACAAACACCTAAAAATGTGTAAGTGGCTTTGTAACTGAGCAATAGATAGAGGCTGGAAGAATTTTTAGGTTTTTCTAAGAAAAAGCTTAGATTGCTTTGAAGAGAAGAATTTTGGAAATCTGGAAATTAAATGTGATTACAGTGAGGATTCAGAAAAGTGAGGAACACTATAGAAGAAAGCTTCTATCATCTTAGATAATATATATATATATAATCTATATAATACATATATATATATACATGAACAGAATGTTGGTAGAAATAGGAACATCAAAGATGACTCTGGTGAGGCCTTAGAAGAAAATGAGGAACACGTTATTGGACACTGGAGAAAAGGCAATTCTTGTTATAGAAATGGCAGAAAATTTGACTGGAAGTTTGGTGGAAAGTAGAACTTGTATGTGATAAACTTGGATATTATGTGAGGACATTTCTAAGCAAAGTGTTGAAAGTCAGCTTGGCTTCCCTTATTGCTTATGGTAAAATGCAAAAGGAAGGAGATAAATTGAGGAAGGAACTCTTTAGTAAAAAAGAACCGGGCTTCCATGGTGGCGCAGTGGTTGAGAGTCCGCCTGCCGATGCAGGGGACACGGGTTTGTGCCCCGGTCTGGGAAGATCCCACATGCCGCGGAGCGGCTGGGCCCATGAGCCGTGGCCGCTGGGCCTGCGGTCCGGAGCCTGTGCTCTGCAATGGGAGAGGCCACAACAGTGAGAGGCCCACGTACCGCAAAAAAAAAAAAAAAAAAGAACCAGCCCCTGATCATTGGTATATTCTCATTCTATCCAGATAGTGAAGGATGCTAAAATTAGGAAATTTACTATTGAGAAAGCATGTCCTAGAGGGAAAGACAAGGGTATGGCTGAACAACCGTCTGCTAAGAAGATTAGGCTGTGATTCATGACTCCCATCAGCCATCTCAACAGAAGCCCAGAGTAGAGAAGGGATTATCCAGCAAAGAACTATGGAGCATTGTTTGTTTAATGATGTGGATGCCCTTCTCATGCATAGAAGACAGGCATGGATGTTGAGAATATTATACCAGCGGAAACACTTCCAGCTAGGAATGAAAGAGACAAAAAGACTAAAATGTAGGAAGGCTGTCAGACCTCTGGGATTCTACAGGCAGGAAATAGGCTAATGGAGCTACTAGGCCATGAATATGTGCTAACTTTAAGAAAAAGGAAGAATGACTCTGAGAAAATAGTGGCAGAAGCAGAGGGCAGAGGGGGCAGGTCTATTGCCGCTATGGACCCGGAGAACAAAACACAAGCCACAGAAAATTATTCTCAGAGATTTTCCTACTGGGACTTTTCCTGCCAAGTTTTGGGCTTACTAGGGACCTCTGGCCTCTTTATTCGTTCTAATTCCTCCTCCTGATAGGAATGTCTATCCTATGCCTGTCCCGCCATTGTATTTTGGAAGCTGATAGCATGTTTTCTAGTTTCACAGGTCCACAGATGGAGAGAAATCTTGACCCAGGATGGCACATTTCCAGAGTCTCACCCATACCTGATATAGATGATTTAGATGGTAAGATTAGGAACCTTATGAGTTAATGATATTTAGATGAGATTTTTGATTTAGAATTGATGCTGGATTGGGTTAAAAGTTTGGGGATGCTAGGGTGAATGTATTTTGCACATGGGAAGTATGTGAATTTTAGTTGGCCAGAGGGCAGAATGTAGTGAGTTGATATTATCTGGATTCTCAGATCATGAGCTTATTTGATTCAGACTTCTAGCCTCCAAACTGTGAGACATTAAATTTCTGTCATTTAAACCACCCAGTTTGTCGTCCTTTGTTACAGCAGCCCTAGCAAATAAATATTGGAAGTTTACTGGTTCAAACAGCAAGAAGTCTGGGTTTCAGCTACGGTTTTATCAGATCTCTGTCTTAATTCTCTCCGGTGTTCTCTCCTTTATGGGTCAACTTTTTGTTCTGGCCACTTATCTCATAGTAGCGAAATGGTTTCAGGAGTTCTAGGCATCCCATCAGACTCCATCCTGCACACAGAAAGGGAGAGCATCTTTGTTCCAGCATTCTAAACAAAAGACGTGACTTTTATTTGGACTGGCTTAGGTCACTCCTACCTAACTGTGGTGGCTTAATAATTAGAAGTATTGAGTGGAATAACTAAATCAGGATGCACTTGTAGATTGAAAGTTAAGATCAAATTCCCTTAAAGCAAATGAGTTGTGTGGGGAACGGGCATATCCTTGAAAAAACTAAGATACCATGGGAAAGCGAGAATGAGACAATGGAAGCCAAGTGAACAGAGAGAAAATATTTACATCTTTTGACTAGAGATACATATTTTAACACTGCCTTTGCAAGTTTTTATATCAGCTTTTATTTATTTTTCTTTCTTTTTTTATTGGGGTATAGTTGTTTTACAATGTTGTGTTAGTTTCTATTGTACAGTGAAGTGAAGTTCCGTGTGCTATACAGCAGGTTCTCATTAGTTACCTATTTTATACATAGTAGTGTATATATATCAGCTTTTAACTTATCACCTTTATCCTTTGTAATTTCTGATTTACGTTTTCTTCAAAAAGAAAACACACGTTTCTTGAAGCTGTTAATTTTGTGTATGCTATTTATAATTTATTTTTGATACTATTGAGAATTAAATGGATTGTTATGATTTGTGACATAATATTTACTAATGGTTTATGATTAATAAAGAGAAAAAACCTGATATGTAAAAATATATATGTACACAAGAAGAATGAAAGTTAGTCTTGGTGAATTTTTTACTTTTTAAAAATATATATTTCTTTCTTAATATGAGTATAATTCAGTTTTTATAATGACAAAAAATGGAATTTAGTTGAAACAGCATTTCAAGCTCATGTGTATATTACTCATCACATTTCTATTTCTTTAAACACAATAGCATTTACATTTTTTATATGGTTACCTATATTTACAAGATGACACCCTATATTTTCCAAGAGATACCCTATTTTCTTATGTGGCTGCCAAAACTCATCTGCATTACCTTTAAAGGAGGAAAAAATAATAGTGAGTATTTAAAGACCTTGGTTACTAAATTTGCTTATACAAATGAAAACATTTCAAAGGTCAATCTAATAGAATGCTATTCTGCATTTTTTTTTATTCCATTGACTTAAGTTAATTTTGATGACTAACAATAGCTTCTGATTAGGAAGGATGTCACCTACTCTAAAGCACTCCCACTTTAACAAAATGTAATACTGCAAAAAGAAACATTTGGTAAGCAGGTTAGAGAAAAAATTGTCAGGACATGATCTATAGTGAAATGTAATGAGAAGATATTGTATTATTGTGATGTGATCAAAAATTGAAATGAAAACCACAACAGTATTTATCTAGAATCATTACATTTTAAAGAGCGTCTGGTGCAGCTTGCAGATTGATAAGGTATGCAATTAACCAATATCCAATTTACTAGAGTAACAAGTCAGGCAATCAGATGAGACTGGGTCAAAAATATGCAATAGTTTCCTATTTATAGGTTTCAAATACATTTCAGAGATTAATTACTTGAAATTAAAAAACAACAATAACAAACAGTTTACATTCCTTTATGTATTATTTCTGTGTATGGTTTCTTTTTATTTTAGTCTGTATTTCTTTGACTTAATTCCCAGTTTCAAGCAGCAAAAAATGTTCTGTGGGATTTTGAATTTATTTCTTCCAGATATTCTGATTTAATTAACAGAAAGAAATATGTCAGAAGACCCAAACCTGAAGTATGCCTGTGTAAGAACTACTACAACATTTGCATGTCATATTTAGTTGTGCACTGCTTCAGAATAGACAGCTGTTGAAACAAAACAAAATAGTGACTGCCATAACTCAGCAATGATCAACATGTATGAAATAAGTTAATATTTTTGCAATAATTTTTAGCTTTTCTTGTGCACATTGGGTGTTTCAAGTATCACTTCTTTAATAGTGCTGTATCTTATGTTAAAAAATATTGAGTTCCTATCGGGTGCCATTTATTATGCTGAATGCTGAGAATGCAAAAATGAGTAAATCTTCATTACTGTTCTCGAGACAAATCCAGAGCAGTGGGAAAGACAGGTGGGAAAGATAAAATTTCAGAAGGATATCTTTATATCTTAATGATAAAAGGAGCCTGGGGCAGCAAACAGCAGGTAGGTATCTATTCTTGAAGGACATGAGCTGTGAGATGTGTTGGGGGAGGGGTGTGGGGGAGGGAAGGAAGTCGGAGTTAACCAGATCAAGAAAGGGGAAGGGGACAGGGGAGTTGATGAGGTCCCACAGGGAGGAAACAGAATGAAGGAAGTCATATATGGAATTAACACTATACTATTAATTTTCAAAAGGTAATTTTATTGGGCGCTTTCCTTGAGGCAAATATTAAGTTCTTTAGATATATCATTTTAAAACGATCCTGAGAAGCAGATACAATTTCCCTCTGCATTATGTGTGCGAAATAAAAACAGCTCAGTATTTGGTAAAAGGTTAAGTGTGAGGCATACAGTGCTATGAATGTGAAGCGAGAGATAGACAGGGAACAGGATCTCATCTTTTGAGTTAAGAAATTTAACTTTTTCTCCATGGATGATAAAATATTTTTGCAGAGTTTTCAGCAGAGAATTGGGATATTTACTGAACATTTGAGGTAGGTTACTCTGACCACTTTGTGGAGGGCAGGTTCAGGGGGCACACATGAAGGTAGAGACACATGCTTGGAAATTAAGCTATAAAACAAGGGATTCTCAGAATAAGCACCTGGAACAGAGTGGGAACAGGGCATGGAGGAGTGATCTTTACTTCTATTGAGTGATCTTTACTTCAAGTCTCAGTAAATCACTTCCTTGCTGGTCCTAACCCAATTTCTTCATTGACATACAAGCATACCTAGGAGATATAGTGGGTTTGGTTCCAGACCATTGCAATAAAGTGAATATTGCAATAAAGCAAATCACAATTCTTTTGGTTTGCCAGAGCATATAAAAGTTATGTTTACACTATACTATAATCTATTGCATGCAATAGCATTATGTCTAAAAAACAATGTACATACTTCAATGTCTGTTTTTGTGCCAGTACCATACCGTTTTGATTACTGTAGCTTTGTAATATAGTCTGAAGTCAGGGACCCTGATTCCTCTAGCTCCATTCTGCTTTCTTAAGATTATTTTCGTTATTAAGTGTCTTTTGTGTTTCCATACAAAATTTTAAAAATTTTTTGTTCTAGTTCTGTGAAAAATACCATTGGTAATTTGATAGGGATTGCATTGAATCTGCAGATTGCCTTGAGTAGTATGGTCATTTTGACAATACTGATTTTTCCAATTGAAGAACACAGTATATCTTTCCATCTATTTGTGTTATCTTCAGTTTCTTTCATGTGATGGTAAATGGGATTGTTTCCTTAATTTCTCTTTCTGATATTTTGTTGTTAGTGGCTTGATAATTTCTAGAGTTTTTGTATGGTTTTGACTAAAATAGGAGGGCTTCAGTTTTCAGTGGATAACTGAGCACATACACTGAAAGACAGAAGTCAGGAGACAACATAAAGATGTAAAGATTGTTTCAAATCCAAACAGCAGTATTACTTGCCAGTGCTCTATAAATGAAACAACAAAGCGTGGATGACAGCTCATCTGTTTACAACATGGTTTACTGAATATTTTAAGCCCATTGTTGAGACCTACTATTCAGAAAAAAAAAAAAAAAGATTTCTTTCAAAATATTGCTGCTTATTGACAATGTAACATACCTGGTCATCCAAGAACCCTGTTGGAGATGTACAATGAGATTAATGTTGTTTCCATGTCTGCTAAGACAACATCCATTCAGTAGCCCATAGATCAAGGAGTAATTTTGACTTTCAGATCTTATTATTTAAGAAGTACATTTCCTAAGGCGATAGCTTCCAAAGATAGTGATTCCTGTGATGGATCTGGGCAAAGCCAATTGAAAGCTTCTGGTAAGGATTCACCCTTCTAGATGCCACTAAAAATATTTGTGATTCATGAAAAGAGGTCAAAATATCAATATTAACAGGAGTTTGGAAGAAGTTGATTCAAAGTCTGGTGAATGACTTTGAAGGCTTCAAAACTTCAGTGGAGTAACAAGTGGTCAAGTTAGCAAGAAACTAGAATAAGAAGTGGAGGGGGAAGGGTAAGCTGGGATGAAGTGAGAGAGTGGCATGGACTTATATATACTACCAAATGTAAAATAGATAGCTAGTGGGAAGCAGCCACATAGCACAGGGAGGTCAGCTCGGTGCTTTGTGACCACCTAGAGGGGAGGGAGACGCAAAGGGAGGAGATATGGGGATATATGTATATGTATAGCTGATTCACTTTGTTATAAAGCAGAAACTAACACACCACTGTAAAGCAATTATACTACAGTAAAGATGTTAAAAAAAAAAAAAAGGGGAGCCTGAAGATGTGACTGAATTGCTGCAACCCCATAATAAAACTTTAATGGATGTGGATTTGCTTCTTATGGATGAGCAAAAAAAGTGATTTCTTGAGATAGAATCTACTCCTGGTGAAAATACTATGAAAATTGTATCATGACAATTGTAACATGTAACAAAATACTATGAAAATGACAGCAAAAGATTTAGAATATTATATAAACTTAGTTGTCAAAATAGCAGCCAGGCTTGTGAGGATGGACTTCAATTTTGAAAGAAGTTCTACTGTGAGAAACATGCCATCAAACAGCATGGCCTGCTACAGAGAAATCGTTTGCAAAAGGAAGAGGCAATTAATGGGGCAAACTTCATTCTTGTCTTAAGAAATTCCCACAGCTTCCCCAGGCTTCAGCAACCACCATTCTTTTCAGCCAGCAGTCATCTACATGAAGGCAAGACCCTCCACCAGCAAAAAGATTATGACCTGCTGAAGACTCAGATGATGGTTTTCATTTTTTAGCAATAAAGAATTTTTAATTAAAATATGTACCTTATTTTTTTAGACATAATGCTACTACTGTACACTTAATAGACTACAGAATAATGTAAACACGAGACACAGGTTTTATACCCACTGGGAAGACAAAAAATTTGTATGACTTGCTTTATCGTGATATTTGCTTTATTGTGGTGGCTTGGAACCAAACTCACAATGCCTCTGAGGTATGCCTGTAAGACTTCTTTAACCTAGTTTTTGAGACAAATTATGCACACTCTTATTTTTAGTAAGTATTATATAATCTAATGTTTTGTCTGTTCTTAGATATTATTAAAATTATATGGATGTCTATACACCCATGTTCATAGCAGCGTTATTCACAATAGCTAAAATGTGGAAACAACCCAAGTATCCATTGATGGATGAATGGATAAGGCAAGCGTGGTATATACATATAATGGAATATTATCCAGACTTAAAAAGTAAGAAAATTCTGACATATGCTATGACATGGATGAACCTTGAGGTCATTATGCTAAATGATATGTCAGTCATATAAAAGGCACATACAGTATGACTCTACTTATATAAGGTATTTAGAGTAGTCAAAATCATAGAGACAAAATGTAATGATGGTTGCCAGAGGCTGGGGTAAAATGAGCAAATGGGGAGTTCTTGTTTACCTTGTATAGAATTTTGGTTATAGAAGATGAAAAGTTGTGGAGATGGATGGTGGTGATGGTAGGACATCATCATGAATGTATTTTAATGCTACTGAACTGTACACTTAAAAATGGTTACAGTGGTAAATTTTATGTCATGTGTATTTTACTAGGATAAAAATGTTGGGAAAAAACAGAAACAAACAAGCAAACATAAGGATATTTTATCTGTATGTAATTCCATTTAGTAGGTCCTTCAAAAGATGTTCTTTCATGCTAGATGAAGGATCACATCTACATGTTAAATTCTCCTCTATGGAACAATTTAGCCAATACACCAAACAAACACACTGCAGGACCCTCATCTACCTGTCTATTTTACACGGCATTGGGACTACTTTATTTTTCTTATTCATGGTACAGCCACTAACCTCTCTAGAATTATTTGCATAAGTAACACTCCTTCCCCCCACCACAGAATTTATTATTCTCTATTACTCTAAGAGAAATAAGGACATGTACATCTTTGCAGTTTATAAAAAACATATACTTAATAGAAAAAACAGTTAATGTGTATACAATAATACTCTCCTACTTTTGTATTGCAATGAATACACTTTATGTTAATTTCTCACTTTCTTTTTTAAATTAATTAACTAATTAATTAAGTTACTTATTTATGGCTGTGTTGGGTCTTCATTGCTTGAGTGGGCTTTTATTTTTTTAGTTGCGGCGAGCAGGAGCTACTCTTTGGTGCAGTGCACGGGCTTCTCATTGCGATGGCTTCTCTTGTTGCAGAGCACGGGTTCTTAGGAGTGTGGGCTCCGTAGTTGTGGCTTACAGGCTCTAGAGTGCAGGCTCAGTAGTTGTGGCTCATGGGCTTAGTTTCTCCACGGTATGTGGGATCTTCTCTGAGCAGAGCTCGAACCCATGTCCCCTGCATTGGTATAGATGGATTCTCAACCACTGTGCCACCAGGGAAGTCCTCTCAGTTTCATATGTTACTATGAATCATGGCCTTTGAAGAACTGAATTTGTTTCCATGAATTCTGAGAGTTTTTTCCTGTCATCATTAATTTAAAATTGTCACAGTCAGCCATTATAAGCCCCTTTAATATGGTTCCTTTTGTCTTTTTAATATTAGCCATCTCCCACCAGGCAGCCTTGAAAGAATCCTTCCTTCTGGCAATAATAGTATATTCAAAGTCCAAATTAAATTTTTCCTGCCCCAAAACATGGAATCAATCATATTCCAAAGGGCGTAGCTATTTTTTATGAGAGAACACATCAAAAAACAAAATAATCGGGAAACATGTACGGGTGTTAAGGAAGTTTGCTGAATTTTTATTGGACTTCTTTCACTGAGAACATGAGAAAAGATATTCTTTTTATTTATTTTCATTGTTATTTCCAATTTAACATATTGCATATCTAAGTTGTTGTCAGGTGGAATTTTATTAATCACTAATATTTTCCATGACACTGATTTTGAGACTGAGATTCTTCTTTATCTGGCTTTGTCTTGCTTACTGGGTAAAATATACTCCAAAGCCAAGAATCATTAATCATAACCAAAAGAAAGCTAAACAATTGCTTACAGAACCTTGCCTCTGTGAAGGACACAGGGGCAACGTTAGGGTAATAAAACTGAATTAGAGTGACATGAACCCAATAGTAGTGACAGCATTGAATAAGGGATGGGGCTCCAGCTCCAAAGAGAGAGAGAGAGAGAGAGAGAGATAGATAGATAGATAGATGAGAGATCACACATTATTTGCTCACTTCTTAGCATAATTAGATGTGATTAACATTCAAATTAGTAGACTAAGTAAAACAAATTGCTCTCCTCCATGTAGGTGGGCCTCATCCAAACCATTGAAAGCCTGACTAGGATAAAAAGGCTGAGTAAGAAAGAATTTGCTTTCTCTGGCTGACTGATTCCAAGATAATGTATTGGTCTTCTGTCTTCAAACTCAGACTAGAACCTATACCATCAGCTCTTCTGGGTCTCCAGCTTGCCAACTGCAGATCTTGGGACATCTCAGCCTCCATAATCACATGATCCAATTCCTTATAATATGTATACAAATAAATGATAAATATATAATAAATAAATAAAGTGATATATATCCTACAATAAGAACATATATAGTAAGATAATATAATACTTATACAATAATAATATAAATAATAATATATATCCCATTGGTACTGGTTCTCTGAAAAACACTGACTAATATAATTACAATACTTATTATGTAAAATTGAAAAATTAGGAAAAAATGACTATTTACTTAATAATATGAAATAAATACCAGAAGGAAAATCTTAGTTCAAAGACAGAGAAGGAAAAATAGGAATAGGAAATGAAAGAGTCAGGGGACTACATTTTTCAATACAAATCTTGATAAATTATTTGGTATTTTATACTGTTTACAAATCTTTCTATAAAAATGAAACAAATAAAACTACTACTGACCCAAGATAAAAGATATTATAAAAATTGAGGTAAACCATACTTTAAGACTGTATGACCTTAGGAAAAGGGAGGGGAATATGGAATATTATTTTAGAACTCACAATAAAAGATGTTTTCTTTGAAATAAGAGAATAAAACCACATTTAAAACAATAAGCTAAAATGAAAAGCACTGACAACAACAACAATAAAACAAACAAACAAAACACATTTTTGCTTGGTCTTCATGTTCAACAGTCTGAATTAATTGGCAATTAACATGGTTTTAAAGTTCATTGACTTTAATTTGAAGCCAGTTTTTGGAACCACTGCAGTAGATAAGTTTAGCACAAGCAGAAATTTCATTACACATGAAAGATGCTCAACATCACTAAGTATCAGAGAAATGCAAATCAAAACTACAATGAGGTATCACCTCATACCAGTCAGAATGGCCATCATCAAAAAATCTATGAACAATAAATGCTGCAGAGGGTGTGGAGAAAAGGGAACCCTCCTACACTGCTGGTGGGAATGTAAATTGATACTATGGAGAACAGTATGGAGGTTCCTTAAAAAACTAAAAATAAAACTACCATATGACCCAGCAATCCCACTACTGGGCATATACCCAGAGAAAACCATAATTTGAAAAGATACATGCACCCCAATGTTCACTGCAGCACTATTTACAATAGCCAGGTCATGGAAGCAAACTAAATGCCCATCAACAGAGGAATGGATAAAGAAGATGTGGTACCTATAAACAATGGGATATTACTCAGCCATAAAAAGGAATGAAATTGGGTCATTTGTAGAGACATTGATGGACCTAGAGACTGTCATACAGAGTGAGGTAAGTCAGAAAGAGAAAAACAAATATCATATATTAAGGTATATATGTGGAATCTGAAAAAATTGGTATAGATGATCTTATTTGCAAAGCAGAAATAGAGACACAGACGTAGAGAACAAATGTATGTATACAAAGGGGGAAAGTGGTGGGATGGGATGGATTGGGAGATATTGGCATTGACATATATACACTATTGATACTACGTAAAAAATAGATAACTAATGAGAACCTACTGTGTAGCACAGGGAACTCTACTCAGTGCTCTGTGGTGACCTAAATGAGAAAGAAATGCAAAAAAGAGTGGATATATGTATACGTATAGTTGATTCACTTTGCTGTACACTATGAACTAACACAATATTGTAAAGCAACTATACTCCAATATAAAATGTATTTCTATGAAAACAACAATTAAAAATTGAAATTAGAAAAAATGAAAAGATTTACCTATTATTCCATGTGCTTTCTGTATAAAAATCACCAGTTGGTTAGGCACTTGTGTGCAGAAAACAATTCTGATTAACTTAGAAAAGGAGGGCAAAGTTACTGGAAGAATTTGGTGTGGCACAAATAAAGGAAAGCAGCGTAATCAGGTAATACAGAGGACAGGACACAAGGCATCTTCTGGGACCAAGGCAGCCGAACTGATTGGACTTTTCAGGCCACTATTATTGGGATAAATGAGCTCCAAACATTTTGTTATTCTCACCATGCTGCTCAAGATTCAAATTCCCAACAGGAAGCGTCTGATTGGCCTAGTGAGTCACATTCCTCTTAATTAGAAAAGGGTAGAATCAAGAGAGCATGAGAAACAAAGGGTAGTTTTCCAAAGGAAACTCACCATTTCATTGCCAATGAAGAGGAGATAGATGATGAACAGTCAAAAGCAGTAGATATCAAATCAAAATTCCATTTCCTTACTTTCATCCCCATATTACTATGAGCAATACTGCTTTTAAAATATCCAATATGTAGAGGACGCGTTGTCGCCCCTGTGTGCCCAATTCTGTTTCTCCGCTCCTCCCTCTTCGCCCCCTTTCCCGCCTCCCTTTGTGCTCCGGAGGCCCAGAGGTATCGGCGGCCGCCATCGTGCTACTCGCGTCTCTGCATGAACACGGTCAGGACAAAAAATAATATCCAAAGATATTTTGGCACTAACAGCGTGATCTATAGCAAGAAAGATGAGCAGTCTGTTCCAACTCGTGAGATTTCCAAGGAGACAGAGAGCCAACACAGTGTAAAGGAGAATACGTAAAAAGACGTAAAAGATTCTTAAGGGAATGAAAGTTGAATTAAGCACAGTAAATGTACAAACAACAAAGCCACCCCACAGAAACCAACTTAAAAGTTTGGAGGCTTCAATTGGCAGACTTCAGAAAGCTCCAGAAGATGACCCCCAAAGAGAAGTGAGTCCCTGAATTGTGGCTGCTGTATCCGCGGTTGCAGACTCTCTCCCTTTTGTTAAGCAGATGAACAAGTCAGAGCTGCTCAAGCAGCTCCGGCAGCACGAGGAAGACTCGAGGGCACAGAAGGATGGAGAGAGACCTAAAATTAGTTTCACTAGCATCATATCAGATATGAAAGTTGCCAGATCTGCCACAGCGAGAGTTAGCCCAAGACCAGTGCATCAGATTCAGTTTGATGAAGGGACTGATGATTTTGTTGGCCAAGAGAAGGCTGCTGATCTGAGAAAAAGTTTTAGGAAAAATATATTCAAGGGGAAGAGGCTTAATATTTTTGAGCTTAAGGCAGTTACTGAAGAGGCACCTGAAACAGAGGCAGAACCTTCTCTTTGGGATGTCGAATTTTCTAAACAGTTAGCGGCAGTCAAAGAGCAACACTTTCAGAATGGTTTTGAAGAGGTGATCCAGTTGACAAAAGAGGGGAAATTGTGGGAGTTCCCAACTAACAACGAAGCAGGTTTTGATGATGATGGTTCAGAATTTCATGAACATATATTTCTGGATAAATACCTGGAGGATTTTCCAAAACAAGGACCAATTCACCACTTCATGGAGTTGATGACCTGTGGCCTTTCCAAAAACCCATATCTGAGTGTTAAGCAGAAGGTTGAACATACAGAGTGGTTTAGAAATTATTTTAATGAAAAACAGGACATTCTAAAAGAAAGCGGCATACAGTTCAATTGAAGACCATGGAAATTTTTATTTCAAGCTGTTGGAGATTCATATTATAATTTAAAAATTTTACTAGAAAAAAATCCAATATTTAAAAGTTCAAGCTTAAATATCAGACAACAACTACATCCATTAACAAACTATTGCACAATTCATTTAATGAAAAATCCACTGGATTGCATTACAAATATAATTCTATTAATAAATATAACTTCACAAACATGCTCTAGTTGTTCATCAGTTCTGTGGAAAAGAATGTATAACTCTACTGTGCTTGGAACCTTCAGCATCTCTTTTATTTTCAATAGTATTATGTTACCTTTTAAAATACAATTCAGTGGAAATTTAAGTTGCCAATCAGACTCTGCTCTTCTAGAAGAGTTGATAAAGCATAAAAGAAACTTACGCTTGCTAAGGAGAGGTCTAGAGCTCTCTTCTCCCTAGTGCTTACTACTGGTGATAGAAGTTCTTTTGGAAACACGTTATTTCAAAATTGTGTAACTTGTTTCCTCTACACTTCCTTCAAAATACCTTTTCTAGCTTTTTTGAGTACACTTTTTAATTTTTTTCTTTTTTTTTTTTTTTTTTTTACTTATAAGACACCTGAGAATATTTTGAAATAATTGGATACAAAAGTTGACTGTATGGGGACTTCCCTGGTGGTCCAGTGGTTAAGACTCCATGTTTCCACTGCAGGAGCCGCAGGTTCTATCCCTGGTCTGGGAACTAAGATCCACATGCCCTGTGGTGTGGCCAAAGGAAAAAAAAGTTGACTGTATGAACATATCTATTCCCAGAGCAGCTTCTACAGTTTTCTATCTATAAATGCTATGGTTTTTTATTAGATGATTGTAGGATTTAAGTACATTTACAAGCAATATTTAATATAAAATATATTAGAAGGTTTAGAGTGATATTTATTAAGAGAAAAGTAGATTATAGTTGTCTCCCAGAAAGACAAAGAGCTTGAATTAATCTTTGAGAAAAACATAGATCTCACATCAAATGAGAAGTTTTCTTTTAGTAAATAAGGTTAAAATGCCTTTTCTAACAGCACAATGTTCATGTGATAGATGAATGTATCATTTACTAAAAAAAGACATTAAAAAAGGGCTTATCCCAAAAGATTTATTTCTTTGATCTGGCTAATCAAATGAAGAAAACAAGGAGTTTGTATATGTAGACCACAGCCAAGAAACTTCTCAAAGGGCTGACTCAAACATCTAGTTTGACCATCATCATAAACCTTCAAACTAGAGATATAATAACATTTGATAAATGAGAAATGAAGGCTAAGAGGACCTCTACTTTTATACTAGTTAGTTTGGAATTATCTACCTACTGAGGATGATCAGAAATGCTTGATAAAAAGTAAAAAACATCCTGAGAGCTTACAAGATTGTGAAACATTCTCAGAATAAGATCCAAGAGAAAATGGAAATTCAGAGAAATAAAACTGAGAAACATTTTTTCTAGGGGATTTTTTAACTGAGTAAAGGAAAGTAAATGCCTGAGACGGGTATCAGAGGTATCAACAGCCTTGTAGGGCTTGGATGAAAAACTGTACATTGGGTTCTTAAAAGCTACATCCCCAAATTATGGTTTAATTGGAAGTAGTTCAGACTTAGTGGCTGTAAAGCAATTTCAAATCATTTCAAAACCTGGAGTTGAATGAACTGGTTTAGATTGCCATTGTCTCCAGGCACCTTGCAAGAGAAAAAGTAAATCCTCTTTTCTACAAAAGAATTGCTACAAATAGTTTTTCAACTAAATGCCTGATTCACGATGCAAAAATAAGGTACACAGAAAGGAGAGAAAACCAGCAGAAAAATAAAATAGAATAAATAAAACAAAATAAAATAAAATAACAAAGACATCAAAAAACATTCCAGAAAAAAAAATTACCATGAAGACAACATGATTAACAAAGTTGACAAAATTTACACATATAGAATGACATACCCCAAAACTGGTAAATAATCTTTTTTCATACCAAGCACACACAGAACATTTACAAAAAAATGACTATATACTGATTTTGTTGGAAGCCCCCAACACCACCTCCAGGTTTGAAAATTTACAAGGAGGACTCACAGAACTCAGTATATGGTTGTACTCATGGCTATGATTTATTACAGCAATAGATACTGTTCTGGGCTTAAAATCATGCCTCTCCCACCCTTTCCCGAATTCATATATGGATGTCCTAACCTCAAGTACCTCAGTATGGGACTGTGTTTGGAGACAGAGCCTTTAAAAGGTGATTAAGTTAAAATGAGGCCATTAGAATGGGTCTTAATCCAATATGACTGGTGTCTTTATAAGTGGAGATTGGGGCACACAGATAGATGCCAGGGGCACATGAACAGAGAAACAACCATGTGAAGAGGCAGAAAATGGGTGGCCGTCTGCAACCCAGGGAGAGAGGCCCCAGGAGGAACCAACCCTATCAACATGTCAATCCAGAACTTCTAGAATCCAGAACTTCGAGAAAGTACATTTCTGTTGTTTAAGGCACCCTGTCTGTGGTATTTTGTTACACAGCTCTGGTAAACAAATATAGATATCAAGAAAATCAGCAAAGGGAAAAGCCACATGTAGTAAAGTATCAAGGAAATCAGGCATAAGCTTCCAAAAGTCCTCTCCTAGTAGACACATAATTTCTCTAGCAGTGAGTTATGACAACATGTGTAAAACGCTCTCACTAGTCTCATTAAAGACTCATTTATTGGGAGTTGGTTATGCATGCACCCTCTGGCTATCACGTATCAAAATTACAGACTCCAAGAAGGAAAGCAGGTGTTCAGCATAAAACATATTGTTGTACAAACAATTTAGGCACAGTGAACCACTCTTACTAGTTCTGGGGATGACTGGAACCCCCTTGAAACCTAAGTTAACAGACCCCAGCCCAGGGCCAGCCTTGCAAGCAGGCTTTACTAAGGAAAGCAGTTTCAGCCCTGTTATTTCAACTTTTTTCTGCACGGTCCTCCTCTTGCCCTCTGGTCAAGGCATATTTACAACAAAATTATTATCAGGAGAACCCACCAAATTGCAGTGTTATCTCAGTGATAACCTTTAGGGGTCATGAATTTATTCAGTTAAAACAAATCCCATTTACCATAAAAGTCTATCTTAGAAAACAAGTGCTGTCCTCCTTACCCTTTTTAACCTGGTCCACAGCATCAATTTAGTCACAGCAGCATTCTGGTCTGTAAGTTCAAGTCGACCTGAATGCCTTCCAGGAGTAAGGCAGTGTCTTGACAGGATACACACATAAAAAGTATAATCCCAGAGGGCACATGAAGGACATTATAATATAATAAAGAATTTATCATTGTTAGGGACCCACAAACAGGATCTACATTAATTAGGCAGTATAAGTTAATAGCACCCTTGATGTGGCCTCCCACCCTGGGTCCTATTGCCCTAGGATTCTAAGTCCCGTCCACTTAACTCAGTTCAGTTCTTAGTTTCAAATGAACCGCCTGAGACAGTCAATTCCAAATAGTTTTGCTTGTCCCTGACACCAGTTCATCCTCATCGCAAATGTGAATGGCATCTGGAGGTGTTCTGCATGGAAAGTGCTGAGGCCACACCTTGCTGTCTCAGAGACAGGTGAGATCATAGGCCCAGCAGTAAGATTGATTCAAAATGCTCACAGCAGCTTGGAAAGTCAACACTGGGATTTTTCTCTTTGCTTCGGTAGAAGGAAAAAGCTTCCAGGGACAGTTTTGAAAAATAAAGATCATTAATCCCCTCTTCATTCCCCATGTCTGCCCAGGTACCGGGGTTTTGTTTTTACTCTGTTAGTAAAAAGTAAGTGTATCTCATTCAGCAATCATAACTTTATACTTTTTCAATTATCCCTACTGTTACCCAAATCATTCATATAGAAAAGTTGTATGCAAGAGAGTCCAAGCTTTTTCTCCAGTTAAAAAAAGACAAAATAAAACAAAAACAAACAAAAAACAAGTCTTGTATACAACTTAATCAGAAAGACACCTCATGTTTAGAAATTAGAACAAAATCCTGAGTTTTCAAAAATTTTTGAAATGAGTTTGTATACCCTCCATCCCTTTCATTCTGATCACTCACCTAGTGAGCAACCTACCAAACACAATTCCTTTTTCTGGAAATAGCTGCATTTAGTAATAAAATTGCTTACTGAATTGCGGCACCAGGAGAAAGTTGAGGGAAGTAGGCTCAAGCTATCGGTTTATGACTGCAAGCTATAACTAATCAGAAAAGCCAAACACAGGTCAACAGCAGTGAACATTCCCCAGTGGGTCAAGAGTCTCATCTGTCGGACGTGGGTGGAGGGTTTACCATCCCCGTGATGTGTCCTCTTCCCAACTTTCAGCCTTTGGCAGAGATCACAAGTTAGGAATGCAATCAGTCTCAGAAATATAAAATTGGTCCAGAGCTCAGATAGTTCCATCAGAGAATAAGCCCTTTTCTGTGGGCATTTGTATATGACACAGATGGTTCAGTCAGCATCAAGGATATTTTCATAGTTTATGATCCCACAGAGGGAGATCCTAAACCTGCAGCAGTCTTGGAATCTGAGTTCTGTTTATTAGAGAAGTATGCCTGCCTCATTTTAGTATAGCACATGCTGAGGCCAAAACAGCCCATAACAGGCAATATTAGGTTTTAGCTTGGAGTTAGATCCAGGTAATGAGTATCTGAATTCAGATTGTAAAAAATTCAGTGGCTTTTCGTTAGCAGCAGCAAAGCCAAAATTCAATAGGACCAGACAGCTGTATTCCAACTCCAAGTGACAAGCAAAGATTTCCTGAGCTTTTTTTGTCTTGTAAGTCTGAGTGTACAAACTGATCCACTCAAAAATATGCACATTAGGCTAGAAAAGTATCTGCCTCTAAGGGTCAGATACCTTATTTTATAAGAGCTCATAAGCAATTAAAAACTGTTTTTACAGTATCAAAATTGTATCTCCATCTGGAGATTGACTCTCTGTTCTTGTATCTCCCTTTATTCAGGGGCTCTAATAGTAGGCAAAAATCAGAATCAGAAACATCAGTTACAAAGCCATATTTTTAAAATACGTCAAGAACCTCAATTCCAACCAACTCACCCATGATAAAAAGCAAGGAATCTGTATCCTAAGAGCACATTTCTTTGCAGCTTTCCCTGATTGTGATGCTCCCTCTAGGATTTGTGAAATTACAAACATTTACAAAAATTTTATTATATATGCAGATGCAATAATCACAAAGTACAAAGCCAATTAAAAATCTCTTTATATGCTATTGTAAATTTATTATAACTTCTATCAGTAAATTTCACATTTACAGGTTTAAGTTCACAGTTTCTGGGGGAGCTCCAGAAGCAATGCACAGCGGAGGCAGGAGGTCTGCAGCAGTTGAAGAAGCAGTTAGGATGAAGAAATGGCAAGAGTATTTTTCCTTTTATCCCCCGTCTGGTTTATCTAAAGCTTTGATCCAATTCTGGCAACTGATTTAATCTTCTTCTCCCACTTGGAGGAGAGAAAATATAAACTTTTAACATTTCTGGGCTATCTAAAGATCACATTTGGGAACGTTTGGTCTCTTTGTTTCTCCTTCCACTGGGAAGAGAGGCAACAACCAAAGACATTACCGGACTGCATTCTTTTCTCCTCACTGTAGTTGGATTACCAAAAATAGCTAGAGAATCCAGCAAGCTGATTCTCCTGGAGTAGATAAATCATTTTTAAATTCCATATGTAACTTTTACCTTTCACAATAGACAGCAATTCAGCTGCTCTTTCATACCATGGCTAACTTATAGACACCCGACAAGTGGAGGTTTATCCTTCTCCACCCTTTGAACTTGCTTTTTCCCAAACAATGTTTTTGCCATATTTCAGTGGGTCAAGGTCACGCTAGCACATCCCACTTCTAACACCAACTATGTCAGGGCAGGACTCACAGGAATCAGTATAGTCTTACTCATGACTATGATTTACTACAGCAAAAGGATACAAAGCAAAATTAACAAAGGGAAAATGTGAAGAAGTAAAGTCAGGAGGAAACCAGGTTCATGCTTTTCTCAGTCCTCTCAGTTACATCAGGTACTATTACTGTTAATTTCTTTTTCTACAGTATTTAATTAATCCAAGCTTACTCCTTTTACTATAGACATTGTACCTTTTATGCTTGGAGTTGTTCATTTCTATTTTTGTTTCTGTTTTCATGTCTGCGCATTTTTATTTTTATCTGTGTCCAAAACTCTATTGCACAAATCTGCTCATTTCTATACCTCTGGTGCCTTCCACTTAATATATACCTAGTAGATTAATAAATATTTTACTGAATAACAAGTTATAGCTGTCCTGTATGTTTCCCTTCAAGTGGGATCAGATATTTGAATATCTCCTTTTCCTGGAAACAGGCTATCTTCATAAGAAAGTGAAGAAGAAATATCTTCTAGCCTCAGCATTACATCACCACCATTTTAAAGATGTTGTCTTTATGCTTACTTCATGATGATTACTACACATACATGCACTACCAAGAGCCTGTTTGATCATAGGGCTAAGCTTCCTGCACCTGGAGAAGGCTTTGTTCTTTAACAGTTTCATGCCCATTGTGAGTAACTCACTTATTTCTCTTGACTTCTTGGCATCTCCTGTTTTGTACTTGTATCACTGACTCCACAAACGTAAAATAAAAACAAGAAAACATTTATTCTCAGAAATATTCAGAATATTGCTATCTTATTTTTAAACTGTACGTTTGAGTATACACTAGTGCAGCTATTCTTATTAAAAAAACCTGGCTAAAGAAGTAGATCTGTGAAGAGAGGCTTGGAAACAAGAAGGGCATTTCTGGGTTGTATACGAAGTCATCACAGAGAAAGAGTAATTTTTGTGTTTGTTTTCATACAAAATGAGGTAAAATTTAGTATATAATATATCGTTCCTCAACTCAAAGCCAAGGTTATGAAGAGGTGAGAAGTCATGGGGTTATAGGTATTGCAGGAAAAGGAATTTTCCTTGCTTTTTCTTTTACATAGAACATACACTTTTTTTACCCTTTGTAACAGTATATTACCCAAGGAGATTACCACACATCTCTCTTGCCAACCTTGTTGTAGTGCTCTGAATAAACAGAGTACACTCTTCTCTGTATGCCTGGGAATCTCTTTGGGCTTTGTAGCCATTATCTTGCTACCAGTCAAGGGGTGGCCCCTTCACATAAAATTCTTGCCTTAAATTCTTCTTTCATTTTAGTTTTTCTCTTAGAACTTAATCCTTCTAAGCATCAAGAAGATTAGAGATTGCTACTCTTACTTTTTTTTTTCCTAGTAGGGAGGAAAAGGAACTAACATTGATGTCTTTTGTCGAAGGCTCATCTCAGGATGATTCTTCAGTAGTTCTCCTACATGTTACCTCCTGTCAAATCTGCTCTGAATAGCCTCATATCCACCCACACCCAACTTATCTTACAAGTGAGTCTGGAAGAACAACTAAAACTATGCATATGAAACTTCATAAACTACAAAGATTAATTGAATTAAATGATTGATTTTTGCATATGTGATTGTAGTATCTGAATACTGTTGATAAGTTTTTTAAAGCAAAAATATTCTTACAAAAACATTAGAAAATATAGAAGGTTGTCACTATTCAGGAAGAAAAAAACTACAAGTAATTTATTTAAAACAAAATTTAGTGCATAAAGGAACCAACTGAAAATGACATCAAGAACTTATTCCATTTTCAGAGGAAGCAAACAACATTTTGCGTTAATATAGAAATACTTATTGTGTAGTCCCACCAAACCCCCAAATCTAGAGGGGTAAAGAAAGCATGGCAAGTCCATAGGATCTATTATTGGCTGAACTGTATCCCCTTGATATTCATATGCTGAAGCTTTCACCCCCAATGTGGTTATATTTGGAGATGGGGCCTTTAAGGGGTTAATTAAGATTAAATGAGGTCATATGAGTGGGACCGTAATCTGATAAGACTTGTGTTCTTATAAAAAGAGGAAAATACACCAGAGATGTATGGGCACAGAAAAAAGGCCATGTGAAGACACAGCAAGAAGGTGGCTGTCTGTAAGCCAAGGAGAGAAACTTCAGTAGATATCAATCCTACTGGCACCTTGATCTTGAACTTCCAGCCCCAGAGTTGTGAGAAAATAAATTTCTGTTATTTAAACCATTCTGTCTGTGGTACTTTCTTCTAGCAGCCCTAGCAAACTAATACAGGGTCCATAGGAACTACCTCACTTAGATTTATCTTCAAATTCATGATTTTAACTGATTTTAATTTTAAAGCAAGTGCTTTCAAAGGTTTCTCTCTGTCCAAGTCTGACTTCTTTATATGGAACACATAAAAATCAACAATTAGTTCAGCAGCTTCACCAGAAATAGAGTATACTCAGTCATGTCAATGGAACTCTCTCCACATTTCTCAGATGTTAGCTCTCTTAAGAAGTAATATAGTTTAAATTCATTGATCCTTCATTATAAACCCTGGCTTAGTATGAAGAACAGGCTGTTAGGTAGAAGCTACTAAGACGTTTTGTGGGGCAAAGCAGATATCATGAGTACTTGATTTTTGAGTTTATAAGGATAAATAAATAATAGAAGATATCAAGAAATATAGTTGGAAATTGAAACACTGCATAATCTATAATCTTGTACATTCTTATGTATGCATAAGAATAAATACACAAATAGATGGAATGAAATAGAAAATTCAGAAAAAGTTATTTAAATTCATCCAAGAATAAATAAATTTGAGTAGAAAAAAATTTTAAGGGTATATGCTTTCATACTCAGAACACTTTTCCTGGAGATCACATCCAACCTGTCAGCTTCAAAAAATATATCTCTATGCTCACAATGTTCAAATCTCTATATCAAGCCTAGACTAACCTTTTCAAACCCGTGTTTTCCTCAGTAAATTATTTTACAAAAATTATGAGCTAATATTTAAAAAAACAAAGATCTTTATCTTACATGGCACATAAAAATAATGTTAGATGTATAAAAGAGTTGAACATAAGAAATAAAATGGGAAAAATAGGAAAAAAGAAAAAGAAACTAAGCTGTGAAGATAAATCACGCGTGTTATGAATTACAGGTGAATTTGTCACCTCGGTAATGTGGACACAGGTGATTTTTTTTTTTTGCGGTATGCGGGCCTCTCACTGTTGTGGCCTCTCCCGTTGCGGAGCACAGGCTCCGGACGCGCAGGCTCAGTGGCCATGGCTCACGGGCCCAGCCGCTCCGCGGCATGTGGGATCTTCCCGGACCGGGGCACGAACCCGTGTCCTCTGCATTGGCAGGCGGACCCTCAATCATTGTGCCACCAGGGAAGCCCCACAGGTGATTTTTTACTTACTGCTCTCAGAAGTTTGATACAGTCTCTCACTTTAGGATTAGTGATTAGCTAAAAGCAAATAGTGGAAGGGACATGGAAATATAAGATAAAAAATATAATTAAAAATGAAAGAAGCTCTTTGAGGAAGACTCTGTCACCGCTGCAGAGGAGCCTTGGGTCACACGCATCTGCTCCTGACTCACCGCTCTTCACTTTTGCTGAGGAACAAGTCGGTCAGGAAGATGTGCTACAGCCATGGCTTTTAAAGAGAGCTGAACAAGTCTCTTTTTGAATTATGGTTTTCTCAGGCTATATGCCCAGCAGTGGGATTGCTGGATCATACGGTAGCTCTATTTTTAGTTTTTTTAAGGAACTTCCATACTGTTCTCCATAATGGTTGTATCAATTTACATTCCCACCAACAGTGCAGGAGGGTTCCCTTTTCTCCACATCCTCTCCAGAATTTATTGTTTATAGAGTTGTTGTTGTTGTTGTTGTTTTAACATCTTTATTGGAGTAAAATTGCTTTACAATGGTGTGATAGTTTCTGCTTTATAACAAAGTGAATCAGTTATACATATACATATATCCCCATATCTCCTCCCTCTTGCTTCTCCCTGCCTCCCACCCTCCCTCTCCCCCCCCCAGGTGGTCACAAAGCTCCGAGCTGATCTCCCTGTGCTATTCAGCTGCTTCCCACTAGCTATCTATTTTACGTTTGGTAGTGTATATATGTCCATGCCACTCTCTCACTTCATCCCAGCTTACCCTTCCCCCTCCCCGTATCCTCAAGTTCATTCCCTAATAGGTCTACATCTTTACTCCCTTCTTGCCCCTAGGTTCTTCTGACCATTTTTTTTTTTTAGATTCCATATATATGTGTCAGCATACGGTATTTGTTTTTCTCTTTCTGACTTACTTCACTCTGTAGACAGTTTCTAGGTCCATCCACCTCACTACAAATAACTCAGTTTCATTCCTTTTTATGGCTGAGTAAAATTCCACTGTATATATGTGCCATATCTTCTTTATCCCTTCATCTGTTGATAGACACTTCTGTTGCTTCCATGTCCTGGCTATTGTAAATAGAGCTGCAATGAACATTTTGGTACATGACTCTTTTTGAATTATGGTTTTCTCACGGTATATGCCCAGTAGTGGAATTGCTGGGTCATATGGTAGTTCTATTTTTAGTTTTTTAAGGAACTTCCATACTGTTCTCCATAGTGGCTGTATCAATTTACATTCCCACCAACAGTGCAGAAGATTCCTTTTTCTCCACACCCTCTCCAGCATTTATTGTTTCTAGATTTTTTGATGGCCATTCTGACTGGTGTGAGGTGATACCTCATTGTAGTTTTGATTTGCATTTCTCTAATGATTAGTGATGTGGAGCATCTTTTCACGTGCCTCTTGGCCATCTGTAAGTCATCTTTGGAGAAATGTCTATTTAGGTCTTCTGCTCATTTTTCAATCAGATTCATTGCAGCACTTTTTACAATAGCCAGGACATGGAAGCCACCTAAATGTCCATCGACAGATGAATGGATAAAAAAGATGTGGCACATATATACAATGGAATATTACTCAGCCATGAAAAGAAATAAAATTGAGTTATCTGTAGTGAGGTGGATGGACCTAGAGTCTGTCATACAGACTGAAGTAAGTCAGAAAAAGAAAAACAAATACCGTATGCTAATGCATATATATGGAATCTAAAAAAAAAAAAATGGTACTGATGAACCTAATGGCAGGACAGGAGTAAAGATGTAGACATAGACAATGGACTTGCAGACACAGTGGGGAAGCTGGGACAAAGTGAGTGTAGTAGCGACATATACACTACCAAATGTAAAATAGATAGCTAGTGGGAAGCAGCTGCATAGCACAGGGAGATCATCTCGGTGTTTTTTGACAACCTAGAGGGGTGGGATTGGGGGGTGGGAGGGAAGCTTAAGAGGGAAGCAATTATACTCCAAAAAAATAAAATAAAATTATACTCCAGAAAAATAAAATAAAACAATAAAGATAGAAGAAAGAATCCCATGGAGACACAGGTGGTGATTCACCAGATTAGAATCACCCTCACCAGCTGCAACATGAAGCCTTTGGAGAGGGTATGTGCTGATCTGATCATTGGTGCGAAGGAAAAGAATCTCAAAGTGAAAGGACCGGTTCAGATCCCTACCAAAACTCTGAGAATAACAAGGAAACTACAAGGAAAACTCCTTGCGGTGAAGGTTCTAAGACTTGGGATTGTTTTCAGATGAGGATCCACAAGCAACTCATTGACCTGCACATCCTTCTGAGATTGTCAAGCAGATCACTTCCATCAGTATTGAGCCAGGAATCGAGGTTGAAGTCACCATTGCAGATGTTTAAATCAACATTTTTAATAAATTGATAATCAGCTGTTAAATTTTGTTGACTTTTATTCATAATACTGACAGGTCTTAGGAATAGAGTTGTGCTATGGAATTCATTCCACCTTTTAAGCAGAATAATTAAAATTAGATGGATAGGGCTTCCCTGGTGGCGCAGTGGTTGAGAGTCTGCGTGCCGATGCAGGGGACACGGATTCGTGCCCCGGGTCCGGGAAGATCCCACATGCTGCGGAGCGGCTGGGCCCGTGAGCCATGGCCACTGAGCCTGCATGTCCGGAGCCTGTGCTCCGCAACGGGAGAGGCCACAACAGTGAGAGACCCGCATACCCCCCCAAAAAAAAAAGTTAGATGGATAGCCAAAAAAAGAAAGAAAGAAAGAAAAATATTAGGATATTAGGGACTTCCCTGGCTGTCCAGTGGTTAAGACTCCACCTTCCAATGCAGGGGGTGTGGGTTTGATTCCTGGGTGGGGAGCTAAGATCCCACCTGCCTTGTGGCCAAAAATACAAAACATAAAACAGAAGCAATATTGTAACAAATTTAGTAAAGACTTTAAAAATTGTCCACATTAAAAAAATCTTTAAAAAATATTGGATTCATTCAAACAAATAGCCAGTATCAAACAATTCATTAATTAGTATTTATCACATACTCACTCCATACCATTACACTGGTAATGACGTATTGAATAAGACAGGCAATGGACCTGTTGTAATTGAGTTTACATTTTTAGGGTGAGGATAAGCAAAATGTGAAAGATGAAATTTATGAGTATAAACATCAAAAAAGAAGGTAATTTGGAAAAAAAAAGTAACATATCTGAAAAAGTAGCACATTAAGCTATTCTTAACATTCTCATTACAGTGTGAATTAGATCTTTTAAATATTTTATTATTAAAACACAGCTTTGGGCTTCCCTGGTGGAACAGTGGTTGAGGGTCCGCCTGACGATGCAGGGGACGCGGGTTCGTGCCCCGGTCTGGGAGCATCCCACGTGCCGCGGAACGGCTGGGCCCGTGAGCCATGGCCGCTGGGCCTGCGCGTCCGGAGCCTGTGCTCGGCAACGGGAGAGGCCACAGCAATGAGAGGCCCGCGTACCGCAAAAAAAAAAAAAAAAAACACACACAGCTTTTGGGGAGGTTATAAGAGAGGGGAGAGATGTAGGTGTCTTGAGAACCAATGGTATTATTGAAAACTATGAAAGTCCAGATGGATAGAGAGGGTTTAAGGGGGAAGAGTTAAAACAATTTCTCTTATTTCACAAATAGGCCTTTGGAGAAAAGGCCTAGGTTTGGGATGACAAGAACTTAGATTTTATCCATAAAATGTCACTCTAGCTGTATAACTTGGGGAACTTTCTTGGTTCTGTAGGCCTCATTTAAACAAACAAACAAAAAGTTGACTCTCCTACCAATCACATTTTCTGTAGGCACTGAATTAACGTATGGAGAGCTTCCTACAGATATACGTCCTAAGGCCATAGAGTAGTTAATCAGTTATTTTCCAATTAGATACATGCTGGCTGCTACAATGACTATTACACCTTCACAGGGTTGTTATGATTTGATGTGATAGAATTCATATGAAGTGGCACAATAGAAGACAGTTTATATTTTTATATCTCACTAACTGTTCATTTTATGCAACTGTATAATTCCTTTAACTTCAAGTATATAAAGAAGCTGACTGTACTGTCTTCTTTTCCGTCTTGTTTCCATACTGGAGAGGGGAATTTCTCATCATCCAGTTGTGTAATAAATAATGTCATGCTGTTTCTGCTTCTAGGAGGTTTCCTAAGTATCCATCAGCTGCAGAACAAAGATGGAAAGGGAGAGAGATAGGGAGTTAGAGAGTGAGAGAACACAGCATGATACCAGAAGGGAATTACCCGTGAAACTACGGACCTTACAAGGTTATGAAAACCCAGGGTATTGGGACTTCCCTGGTGGTCCAGTGGTTAAGAATCCGCCTTCCAGGGCAGGGGATGCAGTTTCGATTCCCTGGTGGTGGAACTAAGATCCCACATGCCGCGGGGCAACTAAGCCTGTGTGCTCTGCAGCCCGCGCACCACAACTACAGAAGCCCCACATGCCACAACTAGGATCTGATGTGACCAAAAATAAAATAAATAAATATTTTAAAATAACCCAGGTTATCAAATGACAGGTCCCAAAGATAATTTGGATATGTCTGGAAGAAGGGTAGTTTGATAACATTGGGAATTTCTGTTGATAATTACATTTTTAAGAAAATAAATAATGCTGATGCAGTCTTTGCAGAGTTTCTTAGGTAGCCAGCTTCCCTAGTACCTTCCAGCACTGTTTAAAGTAACCAACCAGCTAACTAACAGCCTTTGTGGCTGCAAACAGATAGGTAAGAGAGAGAAAGGAATTAGAGTGGTGGTACGGCTAACTGAAGTTGGGTGATCAATAAGAAGAGAGCTGCCATAATTGTAATATAAACCAATAGAGGACAGCACAAAATAAAATGTGACGTATAGAGCATATTTATAAAATAAGATGTATTCAAATATGGAATACATTGCCAAGTACTGTAGTATTGTACTACACTCTATTAAGAAAAATGGGAAAGACAAAGAGAAATGGTTCCTTGCTCTTAAGGAAGAAACTTTATTTGAGGCAGCAATAGCTATCAAGGTAAATTTAAATGGCTTGAGTACAACTTCAAGGGAACATGTTCTAGAACATCTTGGAATAATTCAGAGCCTACTTAGGTACACACCTAAGTTATGTGGGAATAAAACCAAGGGTGTTCATCTAAGTCAGGATGAATCCAGAACTTTTTTTTTGAGGTCTACTAAGATGGGTCCTGAAGAAAGTTTAGGATATAAGTGGACTGATTTAAGTCTAGCACAGTATCTTCCCCTTGGAGTGTTCAACAATAACTTTTAAATGGGTGAAAAATGGGGAAGTTTCCTGACTAAAAGTAAGAATATGGTCTTATGTGTCCAGATAACATTTTTTGTTGTTGTTTTGTTGTTGTTGTTGTTTCTACTGTGACTTATGGGCGAGTGGCAATAAATAGAATTCTGGCTACTTTCAAGCCATAATGGATCTTGAATACAAGGCTGATGATTTTCATGCTGATCCTTCTATAAGGAAACATAATTATGAAAATAATGATGTTTTAAAAAGAAAAAAGAAAAAAAGAATAGTTTAAGACACCATAGCAAGAGGTTCTAGGCTATGACAGCAACTCCATGGACAGTTATAGAACAATTACTTCTGAACATTTCATCATTCTCCCTTCAACCTCCAAGTGAAAAAAGAAAAAAATTAGAAAGCTTATCCCATTTATCAAGGAAACTTTATTGTCACCTTAGGCCAAAGTAATTTTATCTTCCTCAGAACACTGTAACACAATAAGCTGATTGCCTTTGAAGTACTTTTCTTACACATATCAATTTAAACTGAATTCAGGAAAAAATTCCAAGGAATTCACCTTCAAACCTAAAAATAAATTATATGTATAAGTATATACATACACATGTAACTATATCACATACAGTTATATGTAATATATATATATATACTCATATACAATTTTATGTAATAAATTTAATCATATATGTAAAATTTGAGCAGAGGTGCAGGAAGTATGGGCAGGTAAGCATCAGGCATATTGCAAATGAATATTATTGTTCTTGACGTAGTCATAATTTGAAGGATTTTAGTGAAAATAATCCAAGTTTTAATAGCTTGTTATGGGTATTATGTTTGATTTTATCTAAATCCTTACATAAGGCTCACATGTCAGATACAATAGTTCTGACAAATAGAATTTAGAGTTGCACTGCCATACATAAACTACCTCTCTTTGAACACTTATCTTACTTCACATTATCTTTATTTGTATAATATTGTCAATCAACACAGTATCCGTGTCTCTAAGAGATATTTATACTCCCATTCCCTTTAAATGTACTCAGCTGAGACACAAGGCAGGCTAGAAGATGCCCCAGACTGACGAAACTGCTTAGCTCCAATACACACACAGAAGCAGAGGTCATCCCCTCGGTCATTAAAAATATTGTCATTTGTTCCCTGGGGAAATTTAAACCTGTAAAGACATGTTACAATTGGGAAAATGCCAGTCTGTGCTCTATGTCCTTCCTTCCCTACTCCTCACATTTTCACTCTAATATGGGATTGGAAAGTTCAATGCACATCCATTAACACCTTGAAAAGCCTTTTTCTTTTCCTTCTCCCATTCTCTAAACATTATAGTCATAAATTATTGTCTTGAATTTGTTCTTCTATGAAAATTTTTAATTAATTTTCTTTACCTTGCAAGTTCTTCTGTTTATATGCTCTTGGGAGAGTTTAATAAATATCTCTTTACTATTCCTTGAATTAAATTGATCCCGGAGTACTGTTTAGGAGGTTATATTTATTCTTTACAGTTTTTCACGTTGAGTCCCTAATATAAAGCGTTCATAGGATCTCCTCTCTAGCATATCTAATTCTCTGAGCCTTTTGATCCCTGTGTCCACTATCTGTCACAGTGATTAGGGCATTTCTGGTTTCCACTTGTTGGTTCTATTTCCAAGGGTCTTTTCCGGAGGGTAAAATCCAATAAAATGGAAGACGGATCCCCTATGTACAATCTCAACTTTATCCAATTTCATGTTTAAGCCCCTTGATCTAGAAGTCTCAGAATCCATTCATATAAATACACTCCCAATTCTTGCTTGTACTTAATGGCTAGTTCTGCAGGTCATTTAGTGTACAGTATTCTTCCTCCTTTCAAGGTCCAGCACTTATTTGACTCTATTATGTTGTTTTAATGACGTAATGGCCAAAAAGTAATTGAGAGCAGATCAATAGAGGTTTTTAATCATCTTCCAGTATGGGGATAGAACTGGCCTTCAATAGGGAGGAGCAGGACAATAGTAAATGCCATGGGAACTCAAGATTTTTAAATGCATCACCCCAGATGTCACTAAATTCGAATCTTAGAGTTTCCTTCCTTCCCAATCAGAATCTTGACTTTGGGGTGGGAGACCTGCTTTGTTAATTGTATCTATAGTATTCATTGTTGCCATGAGCATCCATCCAGTTACATGGCCTTATAATTTCTGTTTTCTCTGTTAATCATAAGTATCTAAAGCATTGTACACCAGTGCATTTCCCTTTCACTGGTATACAACCCAGAACAGGAGAAAATTTGATAAGGCCATGAGACATAATTTTATATTTGGGAATTTGGGGGATTGGTACAGCTATGCTTATCTCAGCTCTGCAGAACCATTGATGCTATGTCTCCCTGGAAAAAGAAACCTGGAACTAAGATTTTTGTTCTTACCTAAAATGCTTCAAGTCCTCAATTATCTTCAGTAGCCTGCTAGTCATATGATTAGGTGAACGTGTATTCCCTTATATCACTGCTAAGTTTTACTTCAACAGAAACCTTTTGAAAACCTTTGGATATGAACATTTTCGTACATAGAAATCTGCTGAGACTAGTTATGCATTTAGCTTAATGATTCCTATTATCATTTAATTAAATGGGATTTAAAAATGGGGCAAGTACAACGAACTGGGGACTAAACCAGTTTATTGTTTGTATTATCCTAGAAAATTCTTTTCAATATTTTCTAATGATTAAACTCAAGTTAAATTGTAAAGTGGAAGACATTTGTCGCTAGCTTTTTTCTGTCTAGCTTTAAGAATTGTCCCTACTCCTTGGATGATTCCACGTCCTCAGAGTTCTATATTTTGGTGTATGGAATGATACTATTAATGTATTCTTAGTGACAAAAAGTAATGGTAACCTTCTGGATTTCTTTTTGTTTATTTTTTTCAAAACAATAATTTAAGAAAAAAAGAAAAACCAACAATAACCAAAAACAAACAAAAATACTTATTTTATTGGTCAGCTATTGCTATATAATAAAGCACCGGAAACCTCAGTGACATACATTCTAACAGGCCTCAGTGTGGGCTTCCAGGGAAGAAGGTGGAGAACAAGAAACAATATACATAGTATATTACCTTACTGATAAGTTGAGATATCAACTGGACAAACAAATTACATTTACCTTTTAAGACATTTGAGAAAGTCAAAAGAATAAAAGCTATTTATTTATTTAAAGTACTTATTTAATGTCTTTATGTCATGTACCAGGCATTGTGCTCAATCCCAGAAATGCAAAGTTGAGTAAAGGAGACACATTATCTTCCTTCGGGAAGCATACATTATGATGAGTACAAGAATGAATGTTCAAACTAAAAACTTGGATTCTCACTCCGCAAACGTTTTTACCTGTGGCTAAATTTAAATTGGTGTAAATTTGCATAAGTAAATTGTCATTTACTTATGTAAAATAAGTGAAAAAGAGATTTTAAAAAATTTAACTCTTTTTTAATTTAATTTTAGTTTTTGTAACTTGTAAATTTATAAGATTATAAAACCCAGAATTAATCTTATCCTGTCCCTTAATTGCTTGTCATTTTGAGCAATTCACTTACTTTACCCTGGTCAGTTTTCTTATATGTAATGTAAGTGTGATTGGTAATCTTGATTCTCCCAGCTGAAAATATTCTCTCATTCTTCCTTCGTGCCATTTATAGATTAACCTCTTAAATTTCTGCCCTTATCATTTTCTCTATTTCTTGCATCAGCATTGGGTTAAAAGAAAGGCAGAAAAGTAATAAGATTTCCTATTTGTTTTGGTCATTTTTAAACTCCAGTGTTTATCACCAGCTTATTTGTCTGTTCAAGTTTACCATTGTTGAAATTCCATAGTGCTCTGTTAATCTCTTCAGTAGGATTTTATCTGCTTTGCAGAGGTAGATTAAATATGGCTACAAATTCTGTCATGCTCCCCACATTGGGCATGGAGTTTATTTCCCTTTCTCTTAGGTCTAGATTAGCCCAAAGACTGCCTAACCAGTAGAAAACAGTAGAAGTAATGGTATGCAATTTCTGGTAACTCTTTAAAAGGACTTGTAAAATCTGTTACATCCTTTTCGGAAAGCTGCGTCTTGTGATACCACCTCTCAGAACCCTGCCATGCTCTGAGAAGCACAAGCCACTTGAAGAAGCCATAATGAGAGCCTCAGATAAGATCATGGTCAACAACCCTGGCTAAGCGCTCAGTTGACCACCAGCAGGAAATGCCAGCCATGCGAATGAGTCATCTTGGTTGTCCAGCTCATCAAATGCTCAGCTGACTCTAGCTTCAGTTGGTATCCAATTCCAGCTACATGAAGAACACTGTTACTGTGTCCAAGCTCGTACTGCTTACCACATGACAGGCCAGTACATGGAGAGATGAGTTGCTGGGGCAAGCTGACAGACTGAGAAGATGGTGGACTTGTGTCCCAAAGAACCATATGGCCTGAGTTAGAATTCAGGCTTCCTTTATACTAAAAAGGGAAGGAGTAAAGTCAAACATTTCCTGGTTCTGGTCAGCCTCCAGAGGGGATATGTTAATTTCTTTCTTCTTGTAGCCATTCACAGGTGGGCCAGGTCAAGATGTTTTCTATGATCTGAGCAAAGTTATTTTAGCTTAATGCTCATTACCTGAGATGCAGGGTTCCCAGAGATGGGCCACTATGCATAGTTTAAGCTTATAGACAGCATTCCTTTAGTGATTAACCTGTAGTAGAATACAAAGTTTCTTCCCTATTACACTTCCTAGTCAGTCCTATCAACCCCCAGAAATGTGAAGGATAATAGTAATTTATTGATTTAAGCTATTACATTTTGGAGGTGTTTTATTATGTTATAATGCTCAACAGAATCTTTGGAGCTACTTGTTTTCATGTGTGAATTCCCAAGGCCCCATGTTTAATTTTCTATTCACAATTTTGTATTTTTTTCTGTAAGGAGTTTTCCTCCAATTGCATAAGCTTCCATCAGATACACGGGATGTTCCCAGCTTCCTTGCTTTCTGTAAAGTTTCTTCTTGGTTCTGTAACCTCTCTTTAGCTAGTGACCTCTAAGTTACTTAGTAACTTGGAAGTTACTAAGTTACTTCCAAGGTCTGCAAACTTGGGTTCAAGTTAGCCCTCTTTAGAGAAAATATATCCCCATATGTTTGTGAAAAGAACAGCTTATAGCAGCTTATAAAAGAAATGCATGGATATCATCTAGCACATGGCCTTGTTTGGGGGTTACAGTCTGTACTCAGTAAACATTCGCTTTTCTGCTCTCAGCTCTGTCTTCAGTGTTAGCCCTATTGATGACTGCCTTGCAGAGTGACACTGATGACTTCAATTGACACACTCACCCCATCTCTGCCCCACAGTGGATCCAGGTCACTGAGAACATAAAACCTTCACTTGGTGTTAGTTCCCAGGGCTCATTAGACTTAAGTCTTCTAAGCACCAGAACTTGATTACTATGTGAAAGACTAAATCCCTGGTGGTTGTTTTTAAAAGATATTGCTTACAACAATGGTGTGTTTAATTAACAAAATTTAAATCAAGTCACACAGACACTTTTACATACTCTCACACTATAGCATATTTACCCAAAATAGACAACCTAATTACTTGAGAAAATTGGCTGTTTCTGCTGAACTGGAATGTTATAAGAAAAAAGAACTCCAATTATAAAACACAGAAGGATGGAAAAATGACAATTTCTTGGTAGTTTTGTTTTGTTTTTAAAATGTTAATTAAGATATAGACTCCACGACTATTGTGGAGTTTAGTACAAGTGAATGAATAAATCTCTTCGATGTGGATCAAAGGGGAGATTCATCTTTTCTGGCTTATCTAGAATTCAGAAATCCTGAGAAATTATTGCTGAGTATCCAGTACATGGTGACAAAGGAGGGCAGCACTGACTCTGTATTATCCACATACAGAAGTTGGGTGCTCTGCATGTGGATGATAGAGGGAAGAAGGGAAATTTGTCAGGAAGTCATTTAATCAAATTAGGAAGGGGTATGATAAATTTAATCATTGCCAACAACAACAAAAAATTAGAGTGAAATAACAGGGAATTAGTAAATTTAACTTCACTTCTGGTGGCCTTTTTTATTTTTCTGGTGGTGGTATTAATATAATATTTAATGTATCATTACAGTTGCTGTTTTTTGAATTGAACTATAATTTACATATAGCATTATATTATTGTTAGGGGTATAACATAATGATTCAATATTTGAATATACTGCAAAATGATAGCCACACTAAGTTAACATCTGTCCCCATGCATAGTTACAATTTTTTTTTCTTGTGGTTAGGACATTTAACATCTACTCTCTTAACAACTTTCAAATATACATTATAGTATTATTAACTATACTCTAGTAGCCTTTTCTGATTCTATTTTTCTAAGGCAAACTTCTTAGGAAGGAAAAAACAAGGAATGGACAGGAAGGTTGGAATAGATTTTTCAAATATTGAGGAAACCATATTTTTTCACAGCAGTCATCTATTTAAATGATATTTTAAAAAATCTATTATTTTATTAATTTTAACTAAATAGTAACCACAGGGCTGTTCAGAGCAATATAAAATACAAAGAAAACTGTAGTTTATTCTTCCACAAATATTTATTGAATAGTTATGTTCAGCACATTGTGCTTGGTATCAAACTGAATAAGGCTGGCCTCCTGCCACTCTGCCTCGTCTTCTGCCTCCAGGACCCGCCCCCCTTTCTCTTCTTGGTGAAAGGCACCTTCCTCCTAATGACAAATTGTGTTTTCTTTGTTTGGCAAAGGATTCCCAAAGACGAGGTCTGTTGGGCATAGATACCTTTGGGCTGCCTGGGACAGTGGTCCCTGGGGAGGTTGGAGGGTGAGAGTCTCCCAAGACACTAAACCCAGCTCAGGTCACCAATAGGTTTGGAGAGCAGAGAGCCCCAGCTTTTCTTCTGCCTGCTCCTTTTGCCTTTGCCCTTGTGCCCCTGTATGCACTTTTTCTTATTTTTTTTTTCCCCACCAGCACATCCTACAAAGAAGAAAACGAAAGGTACAGCTAATCACATGGTACATGAGAAGCATGTAGCAACCACTTTCTCCCCAAGTCCTTTTTGACCACATTAGAATATATCCTGACCCTGATTCAACATCTAAGTGGAACATCATAACAAAAGGGCTATTTTGATTATAAAACCTCCTTCATGTATACTCAAACACTTGCATAGCTTATGTCATATGTTTATGCTCTATAAAGCCATGCATTTTGGTTTCATTTATTGAATTTAACAGTCAGGATGGACCTGGTACATCACACTAAAACCATTTCATAGATAAGGACTCGCTAGTAAAGTCCATCAGTATGTTTGTATGGACACTTGTTACTTGCAATTTACAAGGGGATTGGTGAGGTAATCTTATTCTTCCTTACCCAGATTGGTTAGGGATAAAATAGATTGCAGGTCTCAGCTAAACATGCTCCTTTCCAAATGGGAAAATCAGAAATACAGATTATTTAGATGGTTAGATAGATTGTTTAGAAAGATTAATAGAATGGTTTATTAAGGTCTTTAGGACTTTGTTTCCCATGTTTTATTTTAAGAGTTGTCTTTGGAATCGCAGCAATATGAATACAAATCCTGACTCCACCATCTTGGGCAAGTTATTTAAGCTTTATCAGTAACAGTTTTCTCATTTAAAAATTGTGAGAAACAAAAACGTTGACCTCACAGCATTGTGAGGATTAAATAAGGTAGCAAACTCTGAGCACAATGCTAAACCTATGCTAGATGTTCAATAAATATTTTTTCCGTTTCCATTCTATGCAGATTCCCAGTGTTCTCATCCAGATTCACTTGGTGAACCACAAGGCTGCTCTTTTCAGTTACTTATTGCCTCATGACTTGGTCTTTGCCACACCTCAAATACCTCAATACTCCACATAACCTCTCCTCTGGTTATTCATTTTTTTATATTTTGTAGTTTTGATTCCCCACTCAGATTATAAGCTTCGGGAGTACTAGAGACATAGCTAAGGTATTTTTATTCTTCAAATTTCTCCCATAATACCATGTACACAAACTGAACATTTATAAACCTATTTTTTCTTTTATAATCAGTTTCAATGGCACCAGAGAAATATATCTGAAAAAATTATTTTATTTTTCTGTGCTTTTAAAAATATCTCAGGGGATAAGAAGGTTATCAGAATTACTAGTAGTGCCATGATAATTTTTAAATGATAGTTTTCTCTTTAATTCAGAAGATGGTTGATAAAAATTCAATTATTTTCTTTAGATGCAAATGGTTACCATAAAAATGCTATTCTAACTCTTTGGAGATAATTAACACTTTATCTCAGTTAGACTGCCTTTTGCTGCAATGATGTTATCTAATTTATTGTAAATGTTTAAACTTTACAGCATGTCTAATTGCCATTAATTTCCAACCTTCTAAAATATTGAGAATAATCGAGAGTAGAGTCTTTGGAGTATGCTAATTCTTTTCGATAGAAAAGGATTTTAATTTTATTTTTAATTAAATTAATTTAAATAATTGGAATTGATACTGGGCTCCAGGTTATCAGGAGGAAAATTTGTAATCTAAATCATGAACCGTCTGGATTTGTCACCATAAAAGTAACAATCAAAAAGTCAATGATCTCATAAAATGTGAATAAAAATTAAAATGCAAAATCTAACAGTCAGAAAACAGGATCATAAAATAAAAATGGAGATTACTATGTCGACTCACCATACAAAAATGATATGAAATATTTATAAAGGAGAATAAAATTGCATATGGATAAAATTAGGAAGAAAATATACCTGAATAGATATCACTTGATAGGAAAATTAAAATATATGTGAAAAGAATCCAGCCAATAGAAAAGAATGAAGGGCACTGAAACAGACCTACACATAAGAAGGAACTTGGTATATGACAGAGGTGGTATTGCAATTACTCTAAAGTGATGGTCTCTACAACAGATGATGCTGGGGTCATTGGATATTTACATGGGGAATAAAAAGTTATATTTATTTATTTTTAAAATTTTTATTTTTGGCCATGCCTTGCGGCTTGTGGGATTTTAGTTCCTTGGCCAGGGATTGAGCCCACACCCTCAGCAGTGAAAGTGCAGAATCCTAACCACTGGACCACCAGGAATTCCCTAAAAATTTATATTTAGTCTTCCTCTTCACACTACCTCTCTCACTATTATACCAGTCAACTTTGTGTTCATCAAAGCCTCAAATATGAAGAGCAACACTTAAAACTCTTTAGAAGAAAATATTTTAGGATATAATCATTACCTTTGGGTATAGAATGAACTTTTAAAACAGATACAAAAGAACACAAGAACCGATTGATATATTTAATTTTATTAAAGTTGAAAGAAAAAAAGTATAATCTAATTAACAAACAATAACATAAAACTTGTTTATCTAAAACCATCATGAAGAAATGAAAAGTCATAGGCTTGCAGAAGGATCTACAGTATATACAATAACGATTAGTATTACAAATATATTTCTTTTAGATTTCTACAAAGATAGCTTAAAATTTACATGAGAAAATGTCAAAAATATAAATTAACAATTGAGATGGAGAGAAACATGTGTGGCTAATAAACATATAAAAATATGCAGGACCCCACTATTTTTTTTTTTTTTTTGCGGTACGCGGGCCTCTCACTGTTGTGGCCTCTCCCGTTGTGGAGCACAGGCTCCGGACGTGCAGGCTCAGCAGCCATGGCTCACGGGCCTAGCCGCGGCATGTGGGATCTTCCCGGACCGGGGCACGAGCCCGTGTCCCCTGCATCGGCAGGCGGACTCTCAACCACTCCGCCACCAGGGAAGCCCCTAGATCCTGTTTTAGATCATTCATATTAACAAAGTATCTGTTCATATCAGGTCCAGGTGAGGTTGTGGTGATATTGCCAAAAGCTCGGCCTCTGTGCACCGGTGCAGAATCGTATTCAGAGGCAGAGTTTTGGGTGAAATCAAAAAGAATAGCTTTGTTGCTTTGCCAGGCAAAGAGAGACACAGCAGGCTCATGCCCCTGATAAACAGTGTGTCCCAACCGTGGGAGGAATTGGTGAGGAGTTTTTATAGCAATAGTTCAAGGCTGGGGGTATGCACAGCCTGCACTTCTTTAATCTTGCCTCAGGTGGTCTCCTAATCTTGATGAGTTTCTCTGGTTCCTTTAATCTTGCCTCAGTTGGTTTCTTGGCTGCTCTTCCCTTGTCTCTGCATCCCCTCCCTTCTCAGACTAGCAGCTGTTCGAATCTGCCCTTTGAAACCCAGGGAAGGTCATGGAGGCTGGATTCTGTTTCCTACAAGAAACAGGGCCACTGAAAAGCTTCTGTGACAAGGAGCCCCACAGGGTCCTGCTCGATTTCACTGCATAATATTCTTAGACACTGGGATGAGAAGATACATTTATTAGAACATTTTGGACAATAATTTTAATAGATTTCACTAGATACACACAACATGAAAGTACATATTAATCCATGGGACTAATAATCATCAAATGCAGGACAGAAGTTTTGTCTGGAGAAGAAGAAAGAAAATAAATGTGATAGGACAGAAATGCCCAAGACTGGTTTCGACTATATTGGTAATGCTGTATTTCTAACCTAGGCGGGGGATCCAAGTGTTCGGTTTATCTTTTGATGTTTATTTATATTTTTTTGGATATTGAAAATAAAGTATTTTTTTTTCAGAGAGATAATATATGTGGAAAATAAAATGTGTTTGGGGGTAAAATATTTTCCATGTTAAGAAAAAATGAACATTTTCAGACAGGTCATCAGGAACTTGAGGGGAAACAATGATTTCCTTAGCTAGTTCAGAATACATAAAATTGTATTGGTATGATACTAAATTAAAAACTTGATATGAGATGTTTAAGATTCTATCCTCTTTTTTATGTCATAATTTATCTGTCCCTCAACACATAAGCATTTCAGAAGTGCATAAAGGACAACTGAGGAGGAAACAAAATACAAGACCAATCACATTAAGAATGTAATAAATGCAAACTTCAAGTTGCAAAATAAATGAATCACTGGTATAAAATGTACAGTGTGGGGAACATAGTCAATAACTAAGTACTGGTAATATCTTTTTGGTGACATATCATAACTAGACTTATCGTGGTGATCATTTCAAAATCTATAGAAAAAATTTACTATATCCTGCAACAGAAAATAACATAGTGTTGTAGGTCAATTACACTCCAAAAACAAACAAACAAATTCATAGAAAAAGAGATCAGATTTGTGGTTACCAGGGGCAGGGGGGAGGGTGGAGGAGAGTTGGATGAGGGCAGCTAAAGGTACTATAAACTTCCAGTACTAGGAATGTAATGTAAATGATAAAAATAATTAACACTCCTGTATGTTACTTATGGAAGTTAAGAGGGTAAATCCTAAGATTCCTTATCAAATTTTTTTTCTATTTCTTTAATGTATCTATATGAAATGATGAATGCTCACTAAACTTATTGTGATAATCAATTCATGGGGAATGTAAATCAAATCATTATGCTGTACATCTCAAGCTTATATAGTGCTTCATGCCAATTATATCTCAATAAAACTGGAAGAAAAGAAAGAAGGAAAGGAAGGGAGGAAGGAAGGAAGGAAAGAAAGAAAGAAAGAAAGAAAGAAAGAAAGAAAGAAAGAAAGAA